>NW_006263560.1:213227-229630 GCF_000469605.1 Apis dorsata | reverse complement strand
CGCAAAAAAAAAAAAAAAATGTGGAGACCATCTTGCGATTTCCCCTGTTGTTCTCCGTCTCTCTCGTTCGCTCTTTAAGCTCGAGAAATTAATTAGAGAGTGGAAATTACTTGGGAAAACGGTTTGGGAAGCGCTGATCGATTTTGAACGAAGATTTACCTTGACTCTGCTTCATTTGGTATAATATTTTTCTCGTTTCGTTATTTTAATAATCACAATAAGTTAATTTAAAGGTGAAATTGTTTAATTATATATTCCAAATCCTTGTATTTTTTTAAGATCAATTCATTTACCATTGGATTCGCTCGCTAACAAAGCTTATCACAAGTCGAACGTTATTAATTCAATTTGTTATTTGTGATGTTGATTCCATCATATTCGAACTATATAACGTAATCACGTGCAATTCGTACGTGATTACTCTTGCAAACTTCTCTTTACGATCCCGGCTTTTATAATACCCGGTTGCATGTGCATCGGGGAAACAGTTTATTGCGGGCAGAGGGTAATTGGCGAGTAGAAATATAGGAAACGCGTCGATGGAACACGTCATGAAAATCGTTATGGTCGATTGTATGTCATTAAACGTTGCTAATATAAAATCGATTCACTTTTCTATCGGCACTTTCGTCCGCGTCGCGTGACGTATCGCGTGCACGAGCGGGTCGCCGATGCGAAAAAAGGAAAAAAAAGAAAGAGAAAAAAGTAAGCCTCTCCATGGCTTACTTTCGCGTCAATCGAGGATGCATGGAAGATGAGGTGAGATCGTATTCGTAACGTATTCGTAACAATTCGTATGCAAGAAAAAAAAAACCAGATCGTTAAACGCAAGCGTTGAGACAGAGAAGTTTCTTTTTTGTAGTTGTAAAAATTTGGATGCAAGGCTTTAAAATTATAATCAAGTAATTTGATTAATATTCACATATTTTTCTTTCTAGATACGTACAATTGCTCGCGCAAAATGATTAGTAATAATTAATTCAGAGCGAAGAGAACGAAGAAACTTCATGAATCTTCTCTTCTTTCAAAAATCCATCTTTTCATAAAATTCTACAAAATTCCATCGTTTCTCTCCGCAAAAGAGAATCGTAAGTTATATACAAAATACTTTCTTCTTCTCGTTTAAAAAAATACGAAAAGCCACTATTCCCATTATCAAACCTAAAGATACAACCACAATCACCATCCTCGTACCACCACCCTTTCTCCAAAAAAGACCGAGTTAACAGTATCTCCGTAAAAAAAGAAAGCGAATTCAAAGAGGCTGAACCCTCGAGAGCCTTTCAATCCACCAACGATATTTAAAGTCCCGACCACAAACGCAGCGAGCCCTCGCACTGGTACACTACCCGGCACAAAACGAAGGAGAAGGAAGGCCGGTTTAAAGTAACTCATTACTTAACCACAATTCCCCTCGTGTTCAACGACTGAGCGACTAGCTGCTCCAACAGAAGCAGTGGGACGACGGCGGTTGGGTGAGAACCGAAAAGGAACAAGAAAGAAAGAAAGAAGGAAGGAAAGAAGGAAAAGGAAAGAAAAAAAAAAGAGAGAAGAGAAATGATAGAGTATTCGCCGTATGGGATGGTCACGAACGCCATATGCCATGCGGTCATTCATGTCCACGTATGCTCTTTAACGTGAGCCTTCCCGACACACGTGTATAATACGCAGAGCACGCGCGCATACACACGGGTTGCTCGTCCCCGTTGCTTATGAGCGTGAATCGCGCCGTTGCTTGGAATCGCTTGTACACGTTAAATGTTAAAAGGCGCCTCGTTGGAGGCGCAATTTGCGCTAAATCGCCGCGGGAGATAGTGTAATGGGACACAGACTGATCTACTTTTGTTTCTTTTTTTTTTTTTTATATACTTGTGGCTTGTATTCTCACGTTAAAGAGCATACGTGGACATGAATGGCCGCATGGCATATGGCGTTCGTGACCAACCCCTCCGGCGCCTCCTCTCTCCTTTCTCTTCTCTCTTTTTTTTTTTTTTTTTTTCCTCTCAATTTGTAGGATCAAGGATAAGAGTGGACGTGTTTCTAACGTTTTTCAAGAGTCTATTTTTAGAGCACGAATCTTGAATCTTGAAGCTGCTATTTTGTTAATTAACACTCGGATATCTGATATGTTTTCGATTAGATTCGTTTTGTAGAGAAGAGATAAAAGTATGGATAAATGGGACGTGAGATTAAATGAGGGTTTGCGTGTGAAGCAGTAAGAATGGCGAGGTTTGTGATAATTAATAGAATAACGTGATGTACATACAGAAGGAAATTTTGGAAGGAAATTTAATTAAAACGTTTTAATAGTTTTGAATAAGAGAAATGTTTGAAGATGTTTGTTAATGTTTGATCAGGACAAATTTGATTATTCTGTTCCCGTTTACTTTTGGCACGGATAAATTGCAACATAATACGTAATTTAAAATATTCACATATTCACACCTGTAGATGAATATGTATTGCATGGCCGTGAACTTTCAAATTACCCTCGAGTTTAAAAATAAGAAACTCAATATTGCTCTCGATTAGCAAAACGCTAGAATTATGAGAATCTAAGCGAATTATACGATTATCATAATTATGTTCTGACTGTTACAATGTACCTCTTCCTTCTTATTCTTTTTTTCTTAATCTCAAACTCAAACATACCGATCCTTTTCCGCGTTATCATATTCCATAAACTTATTCTCTCTAACCAAAGAAACCGAAGAAAACCTCTTACAACTTTTTAATTCTTCCAACTTCTATCAAACTGATTTGTCAATCGATTCCTATACAACACAAAGAGATACTACTAACTCGTTTCCACAAAGTTCTCTCAAATTAATCGACAAAACTTCAATCCTTTTCCACATCATCATCATCATCCTCAATCTAAACTACTCAAAACCATTGTAAACCGCCAAAGTAATCCAACGAAACCTCTTACAACTTTTAATTCTTCAACTCCATCAAACGTTACCCAACCAATGCAAATGCAAAAGAAATTATGCAAATGCAAAAAAATTAAGAAGACACGAAAAAGCACACTTAATCGCCCACCACAGAAACTCACAGATACTACGCGAAGAGGAACCTAAGATGGGCAGAGAAACAGCTGGCGCATAATGATCGCCGTGTTTCGTCCCTGGTTACCTTCCAGTTTCCGTCTCACTGTTACGAATGGCATTAAGAATGTGGTCGTTCGGATAATTTCGTTGCGGTCTCGCGTCATTCCCTTTCTCCTCGTTTCTTTATCTCTCGCCTTGTGATATTTAACGGTTTCATAGTAATTCCACGATGCGTGACGCCCACCTGCCATGACCCCTTTCGAAGGGACAGCTGATGGAACTTGGTTTCTTTCTCTCGATTCGATTTCTTGTCAATCGAGTGATCTCCCTTCTGCTATTTCCGTGATGGTTTAATGATAGATGATTTCGACCTTTTTTTTATGGATATTGGGAGGAGTAGACCGTGGAAGAAATTGATAGTATATGAGATATGTTGTTTAGTCGTTGCAAGTATTAGAAAAAGGAAGGAAAATTTATTATTTTATTTTCTTCTTTTATGTACGTGTATCATTAATTTTTGTTATACTTTTTATAAAGTTTCTTCTTAATTTTATAAAATATTGGAATTTTACTGGACTACTTTTAATAAAAAAATTCTTCTTCTTTTTAAAGAATTGTACGCAATACGTAGCTTTCACTTTCCTTTTGTCATCCCATGAAAAGGATATTTTAATATTCTTCTCATTCATTTTCTCTTGTTTCTAAATTAAATGAAATATTTAGAGTTTTAGCACGGCTAATATTTGGAGAGGTCTTTCTATTTCACGTTCTCCTCCTTCCGTGAAAACTTGAATGGCCGAATGTTTTTCATCCGCACGTATTTTCCCTGGCAATTAAAGAATAACTCGTCCCACGATTTATTTTCGTTAATCGCGTTCCTTTGATAAAATAAAATCATTTATCATTTCGTACACCACGATATAATAAAAACCAAACAACTTCTTTTCGTTTCAAACATTTCGAACGACGTCCTCCTCCTCGACCAAAGCGAGACAGAAGAAATAGAAAGCAGAAGGATCCTTCTTGCGGCGATGACTCGCAAGCGCGCCCCTCCGCATTGCGGTTCCCGGAAGTCGGGGGCGAAGGAAAAGAACACACATCCGATATATTAACCTCGGTGAAATCAACCCAACTTCCGTAGTGGAAGGTTAACGCAATTTATTGCAGATCATCGTCGCGATGCGATCATCGGTTGACGGATCATCGTCGCGCTTGTTGACGTCTTCGACGTAGGCATCGCGGTGCCCCGCCGCCGCAGTGCTGGCGCAGCGCCCTGACCTCAAAACATCGCCACGGATCGATAGAAAACTTCCTTCCTACCCCTTTCTGTTCCACTTGCCGACCGGACTTCGCGGTAGGCCGTGATCCAACACGGAATATCGCGCTAATTGCAATTACACCCCCGGACGCTCGCTTATACATCTCGTCTCCTTCGAGGCGAGAATCCTCGCGCTTCGATATCGCGGCTTTAGAGATTCTTTTTCTTTTCTTTTTCTCGTTTCGAGAAAGAGGGATAAGGATAAATCGTGTTAAGGATGAACAGAGAGAAAAATTTCGTATCGAATCAAATCTGATTCTTCTTCTTCTTTTCAAGTTTATTATTATATTACGTTTCGAGGGATACGAAACTTTCCTTCAAAAATCGTCATCGATGCAGTATCACGTGTGATCACTTTGTGATCAAGATTCGAATTACTTTAATTAATCTTGAATTACTGAACGAGGACCAAAAACGTTCGTTTCACAGTTTCTCGTTTCATCGAAGGAAGGGAAGTTGTCGTAAGCGCGACTTCCGGTGGCGTGCTATCAGCCTTTTTTTTCTCTTTTTTTTCGATTCAAGGTCGTCGAGGAGTTCCTCGAGGATCATCGACCCGCCACTCCAACTCGAATTTCTCACGGTCTCGGCAGAGGATCTCTTGAAAACCACCACCGCTATTGCTGTTAGCGTACTACTACCGCGTGTCGCTAAACGAACCGTGATTTTTCGCCTGCTAAACGAGCTGCTAAGCCCGCTATCTAAACACACCGCGAGTTTTTTTTCCCCTCCTCCGAGCCACGGTGTCCTGTCGGGCATGTATCTCGTGTGGAGGGACGGTCGAGTTTATTGCCGCTACACGACTTCCTGCTGGTTTACGAGTTTTCGATAGAACGACCGTCTCCTCGAACGAGTCCGTGATATTTAGCATTTAATTACCGTATTCCTGTCGCCACTGTGCTTTCCTCTAGAGAGGAGGAAGGACGTGTTTTCTATAGCTATTTTCTATTCGTGTTTTTCTTTCTTTTGTATTGATAGGTTATCGATCGAAGATCGCGTTCAAATTTATAGAGTTGCTTGATCGAAGAGATATTTTGATTAAATCGTCATCTATATTCTTTTTATTCTTGGGATTCGTGTTTCGAATTATTTATTATCTCATATATTCTTTTTCCTCTTTCTCTCTCTCTTTCTCTTTTTGTTTTCAAGATCGAGTATAATTAAATCTTCCTTTATATTTTCGTTTAATTTGAGTCAAGTTTGAAATGGAAAGATTCCGGTTTTCGTGTTACAATCGTGTTACATCATTTGAGCTTGTTAACCTTGAGCTTGCTCGTGCTAGATGTTAATTCAGTCGAAATTAACGGACTCATTTAACGGGCAGGGAAATATTTTTATATTGAAAAATTGATACATTGTATTCTTCATCATAATTAATAATTGATTAATTTGAATCGGCCAATTAATTTTTACGACCCCCGTTTACGTCAGAGTATCCTTATTTTTATAAGGCTGTAAAGAAAATCACGGTGTAAAGAAAAGAAAAAAAAAAAGAAAAAAGAGAAACAAGTATTTACAATTATTTCATATGAAAACTCGTTCTCCCCGATCCTATCTGTACTCGTTTATTATTTTTAAAATCGAATGAAACGATTCTGGATATTTATTGCTTCACGAGATAAAAATTCTGGTATCCGTAAATTGATAACAGGTTTTTTATTTTTTAAAAATATAATCTATCTTCAAATAATTTCGTTTGAAAATTCAAATATGAAAGAATACATAATAAGTAATATACATAAGTATATTTTAAATAAGATGACTAATAAGAAGATAAATTGAATCTGATTATGTTTCTTATACGCGAATCGTATAAGAGATACGATACTGTATTTTAAAAAAATTTCCACCACAAAGTCTAAGTATCTAAACTTAAATTACAATTTCGTATTATATTGCGAAGAATTTTATTTATCTTTTAAGAAAGATATAAAAACAACTTACACAGCAACCTATTAAAAAAAAAGTTCAATTTAAAATATAAAATTCATTGATTTTAAAATAAGCCACACGAATATTCGCGTATTATAAAAATTTATTTTATTTTGTAATTCAGATTAAACGCCGATATTAAAAAAAATAAACGAAACAATCCGGGATCATTTTATTAATTCATCGCCCACGTTTCTATATTGCGAATCGATACTACTTTGTGCGTACGAAACGAATTTCGTAACGACGTTCACCGTTTTTTATCGCGATCCACGATAAACTTTTGAGATCAATGACTCTCTCTTATGCGCGCACCGTTTACGAGGTGCCAATATACACAGTGGCGCGATAACTCTGCAGAAAGGATCCTCTTTCAAAACTATGCTATTTTATCGACTTAATCAACGATTTAATTATTCCAAGCGGTGATTTTCCATTACGTTGCAATTGCAATACTCGACCGAGCGGCAACTGAGAAAACCAGATATCGTATCGAAGTTTTCCAGTTAATTTTTCACGCACGCGAAAAATTTCGTTTTCCGAGAGTTAAGAATTGCCTTCGAAAATTTTTTGACTGGTTTTAGAAAGTTTCGAAAAGTTGTCGAGAAAGTTTTCAGAATATTTTTATTTCTGTAAAATTTAATCCTTTTCGTCGAAAGGGATCTGTGTATTTCAAATATATCTCGCCCTGCAATACCAATTGATTATTAAAAACATGAATTTAACGTATAATGTAACGTTGAACTGTTATACACACTGTTCCAATTCTTTCCAATAACGTACAATTATTACTTACTTCTTTAAAAGTAAAGAAATTAAAACTCATAATACGCACGATAGTCCAACCTTTTTATTCTTATTTTTCTTTCACCATTTCCGATCAATGGAAATTCATAATAAAGCATAGTCGATAGTTTCAATAATAAGCATTCATTCTTGAAAGACAATTATCGTAATCTCTACACACACGCACATTGTCGATCGTATAAGCAAAGTTGTAGAGTATCGATCCACCGCGACCATCGATATTAATACACGAGATTAAAAATGTCTCACTGCTACGCAATTTCCTCGTGTAATGGACGACTGAGCCAGTGACAACGAACCTAACAAAATATTATCGCAAGCCGGACGCTCGTCGAATTTCCTAACGAAGAAAAATCCACCTGGAACGTACAGGTCGGATCAATATTGCTTTATGCTCGTGTATACCGGCGCGTGTACGCTCGTTTTATTGCGGCGTGTACACACACGAGAAAGGTACGACTTCCTCTTGCTTTACGAGGTGTCGATACCGCGCCCCGTGTAAACGTACACTAACGTTCAAAAGTATACGGACGCTTCCTTATTTTTCACAATACATCGTTTTTTCCTTTTTTTTTTTTTCTCTTTCGTGGAATTATTTTCCAGACATATAATTTTTAACCGCACACGTTTCGAAATATGATCAATCATATTTCTTCTTATTTTAAAAATATTTTTTAAAATTTATCGAGCTCTATTGGATAAATAATTGCAATCATAACGTAATTTTAGAATTTAATTCTAAAGATGTTAAAATGATTAAAGTTCAAATCAAATTTCACCAAGTTTTCATATTTCTCGTGCACAAGAAAAAAGAGAATTTTGTATTGATTTGATACAGATTACACTCCTGATAACTATCATATATCTACAAAAGCGTATATGTCAACCAGATATAAAATTCTACGTTTACTTATGTATTAACATTCTACGTGATACATCGAAGCAAAGGAAATATTGTTGCAAGTGTATCTTTGATTCCCTTGGAAGACGAATGTTGAAATTTTGCAGATATTGGTCGTCTGCGAGGAATACTGATCAAATGGTGAATTCGCGTCAGAAAAATATATATATATATATCTCTTCATAAATTTCGATGTTATTGGTTTATATGTTACTATTTTTATATTTTCTGATGAATGCGGATACTTGCGCAATATGATTCTTGAACACTGGAATAAGATATTGTTGTATAATTTTATTGTACAATTTCTGTTTATTAATAGCAATAGAAATTTTGTATATACGTTAAAGAAAAAAAATATATTGGAAAGAAATAAAAGATTCATTTATTAAATATCTTACGTAACTTTCTCAATTATGTTTATAATTCCGATTCTTTCAAATTGAAGTTAAATATTTTCCAATAACTAATTAATTTTTCGGAAATAATACGTGATATTAGTCAGAAATTTAATTCCAAATTTTCCTCTCTCGTGAAAAAATTATGGGTTCAGGAAAACATATCCTATTTCCCAAGTGTTGTGAAATCCTTATTGCCCGCTTTCTATCATCTCCTCTCCAGTATTGTTGTCACAGAGTGATTCATTGAAGATTTAAAAGTTTGGCTCGCTGCCTGGCCAAGATAACTTGCATCCAGTCGAGATCTGAACAGGTATACTCGTGGAGTACTTTTTAACGCGGAAGACGCAATACCGCGGAATAAAATTACGCGAAGTTTTAGCGAAGATTTATACTCTGAAAATTGGCAAACCCTTTCTTTCTTCCCGAGTTACGCTCCTCTCGAGTCTTCTCAAACGATACTTCATTTTTCAACTGGAATTGTTTACACTCCTCACGAAAAGAAATTTCTCGCGTTCAACAAATCATTGATATTGTTTTCACGATTACATTCACAAATTTGTCATCGATTATTTGTTATCGTTCATTTTTCTCACTTTCTTAAAATTTACCTCCTCTATTTACAAATCGTGAATATTAAGAGAAGAATTCGATACTTCCAGGAAAAGTTTTCAAAATTCTTTCAATCAGATCTTCAATTGTTCAATTGTTTCTTCATTAAAAAAAAAGTAAGATTATCTTGATCCATCGTTAATGGAAAATCTAAAAATCAAAATTACCGTTACAAAATTATGTAAAAGCAATTGTCTACAAATTACAATTTGACATTACATGATATATATCGGCACAGAAACTTTGATCTACTAAAAATAGTTTGCAAGGAAATATATTGGATAACAACGGAGTGGGTGTTTGACAAATCGAGATACTGGCATTTCGTCGAATTGTCGGCAGCTACCCTTTCTATCTATTCTTTCCCCTATCGGGTTGTTTTGAGAGCAGCTCGTGGCAGTCTCGGGGGTATACATGTTGGCATTTAAATGACGGGCCAATCCACGGCCCGTACAGAACTAACGAAACGAGACGGCACAGAAACCGGGGTTGCTCACTGTGTAACCGCCATTACGGAGAACCAGCGACATGACGTGACTTTTAATCTTCATTTTCTTCCCTTTCGACGCCACTACCCTCCTGTTACTCTCCTTTTTTTACTTGCTTCTTTCCAATGACCCTTAACCCTTCCTTGCTTGATCTCATTAATCTTTCAATCGAGATTCCTCTTTGCTAATTTCTTGAAAAAAGTCAAATATCGTATTATATATGGATATTAAAAAATATTAAGAACGTTAAATACCGATTCTAAAGTTAAAAAAAAATATTCTCAGAGTTACTTACTTTACTTACTTTCAAAAGTGACAATTCCACAACACATTTCTTTCTATAAAAATATTCGAGCACGCGTCTTCGAGAAAGACATCCGTCAACCATTTCACAATACACGTGACAACATCTATATTAATCCCTAGAAATGATTCAAACATCACGCAAACGATATAATTCATGGAGAACACCTGTTACGTTCTATTCCTTGCATCATAAATCGTACTCTGCAATTTTTCATCAATTCCACATTTTTTTCTCTCTCTCTCTCTTTTTTCTTCACGATTACTCCAATAATATCGAATCGAATTAGAGTAATATCCGTTACACGTGAAACAAAATCGTTTGATCGACGACGAGGAGAGTTTGTTCTCATTTGGCGACGCCTCAAGCTCTCTTCCGACGTCGCGACGCCTCAGAGTAATCACACGTAAAATGATTGACAGTTAAACCCTGGTGGGCGTAAACGAACTATAAACCGTCGTGAATACACAACTACGGGCTATAAATAATATCTCGAGCAGGAAGAATGAACGATTTATGGGAAATGGTTGTTTGCCCGGATTATGCAAGCATTGTGAATGTTACGTTGCATCCTATACGCGGGGATTAATCGAAAGAAATTATTTTTCTTTTTTTCACCACGATTCGAAGAATGCTTCAACAGAATCAGGCCAGCTTATAAAATGGAATCGATCAAGATTTTAATTTGCAATTGATAAGTATTTTCCTATATTTTTCACTTAACATTTCTCTTTTTGATTCATTAAATTGATTCAGAACTTATTGAATTTATCAGAACAGATGAAGTCTGTAAAAACAAAATAATAGTAGTAACTTTTGATATTCTAATTTCTTATATGAAATTAAATTCTTATATCTTCAAAGTTTACCACGATTTTCTCAAATTAAACATTTTGAAAAACACTTGAGCTTAATTATATATTCATTGACTCGATACTCTTGTAATACTCACATTCGAATTACTCCGTTATTGTATTCATTCGCTCTATCCATGAATCGAAAACGGATTTACATTACCAGAAACGATTTACTCCAAAAATTTGATCCGATCTCTTTTATTTGATCATCGGTTTATTATTCGGTGTCCATAGATCACTCGTTCAAAGATCACGAGGCATGGAAAAGAAGAATAGAGTCGGGTTAATGTCGAGTCGTCTAGGTCACTGATCGGTCTGCTTTATTCGAGCGCAGTCGTGACCCACTTGCTGTTACCGGTCATGTTAATCGCACAAAGACCGGCACGTGCGCTGCACAGTTATGCACTTTTTCTTCCCTTGCCCAGAAACCATTTGTGGTTCGGTTCGTTGACAATTGAAGTTTCACGCGCTCGGTAATTCCTGGATTCCAGTTTAACCAGAAAATTGCTTTCACGAAAATTTATCGTAATAATCGAGATCTGGATGAACGAATTAGTTTAATTTTTAATTCATTTCTCTAATTTTGAAAAATTTTATCGAAAATTTGTACGATTATTGAAAATAATATATGTTTATTAATTTATTAATATATGTTTAAGGATTAAAAAATATCTTACGAGATATTTTTCTTATTATAGATTGTAAATTAAAAGTTTTGACGATTATAATTAATTTCGCTTATATGAAAGAAATTAAAATCTATGTATATATTTTTTTTTAAATTTAGAATCAAGATAACGAATCTTTAATTTTAACACAATGTTTCTCGATTCTTAATTCGATTTTAACTTTTAGTAATATTTAATATTTATAAATTTTCACTTTTGATATCGCGTTTCCTCCCCACTGATTAATTTCGGTACAATCTCGAGGTCGCATCGAGATATTATTTATGGTCTTGCACATTTTCTGCACATTTTTGATTGAGTTCAGAGGAAAAACAAAGGAAGTGCCTAATAAGTCGCATCATTATTCGTGTAAGGAGAAGAAGAAGAAGAGGAAGAATAGAAGAACATGCGAGGATATTATAAATGCGAATTAATGAAAATGTACGCTAAAATATTCGCATATAGATTAATTATCTTGTTACGTATACAATCTTTCTTTAATCTTTAAATTTAATATCTTTAAATTTAATATCTTCAGACGTCATAAAACTTTATGTAGTTAATTTAATATTTCACACGCAGACATACTGCTACACTAATCTAAGAAGCAATTTTTAAATTTAATACCGATGAATTTAATTATTCGATTTCTAATAAAAATTTTGAATAAAAAATTAAATATTAATCGTACGTAATTAGAATTATTATTATTAATAAAAATTATTATAAAAAGATAATAACTCTACTTAAATAATTCAAAAGAAATCGATTTTCAAACGAGTCAAATACCAGATGACCGTTAAACTAATTTCAACGATCACCGATATCAAAAAAAAAAAAAAAAGAATATAAAGAAAGAAATGATAAAAAGTAAGTGGAAAGAGGACGAAAAAGAAAAAAGAGACAGAAAAACGAAGCAAAAGAAGCGTCCACAAAGAGGGCAGGGTCGCGGCTCTTAAGTCTGCCGGAAATAAAAGAGCGCACGTGAGAGAAAAAGTGTCGAGAGGGCGGAACGAAAGAAGAAGTTCAACGTAGAGAAAGGAGAGTAACAAGGATAATAAGATGCTTTATTAAGCTCGGCCATTCCGGCTAGCTTTTTGCGGGTAATTATGCTCTCGCGAGTTACATCGGTATGGCACTGACTAATTACTCTTAATTACGAACAAAAGCAACAGTATTACGCGTATATTTGTTGGTATTGTATATATGGAAAGACGATGGTGGTTCTATGACGAAAATCATTGCACTTTCGAAGTTGATCGGTCGCCATAATGGCCGGTTCCGCTCTGGAGAGCGGAAGTCGTTTCCCGATGAAAAATGTTTGCACTCTATTCTCGCGATTCTGGAAAAAAAATCCAAATCTTTTCGAAAAGAACACGCGTCACACTCGAACTGCTTTCGTCGTTTTTAACTTCCCATCGATTTTTGAATTTTGGTGAACTTTGGAAAAAAGAAAGAGATCGTTTCGTGACAAATCGAGCAATTTTCGATGGAGGAATTTTTCAAAATTTTTGGAGTCTTTGTACATTTTTGGGGAAATATATATATTTAAATTTTATCTTGAAAATTACTTTTTAGATACGAATGTATATATGTACAAAAATATGAATGGAATTTTATAAAAATTAAAATTCAGTCTAAATGAAATTGAAGATATAATGTTTCATCGAGTTTTCTTTTGTTATAAGATGATTTAAAATTAATTTTGAATGTGAAACTGACTTGTGAGAACTCGATCGTATTTCGAAAAGAAAATGAAATAGGCGCGCAAGCGATACGCGGATACGAACACGGAACTAGGAAACATGCAAATGCTGTTCGATGAAATCTGATCCGTGAACGAGAGACAAGCAGGTGAGAGGATTAGGTATCTAGCCCAGTGGAATCGAGCCGACGACACAGAATTGGACTCGATTCGTTCAAGAAGTCGGACAATTCTATCGTTTCCCTCTTATTTCGCACTTACCGTGCATCAGGTTCGTCGACCATCATTTTCAACGCTCACTCTTTCGTTTTCACTTGTAAGGAATGTGTTTGAATGTGTGTCAGAATAATAACACAAGTCATTTCTTATCGTCATCGTGGAAAAAGATTGTTCTATAATTTATATAATTTTTCTATTTTGTAAAATTTAAATTTAATTTTCGAATTATGTAATAGTTGATAGATTCTATGTAATAGAGTATAATTGAATTTTTATTATCTTCGACCTTTGATATTCGAATATCGATATTTCAATTTTAATACGTTATGCTAAAAATTAACACAGAATTGATTTATTTCGTTATATATTACGAAATTGTATAAATATCTACATTATTTTTTTACCTTGTTATTATTCTTCTTTTTGCATTCTGTTATTAAGATTTTTATCAAATTAGAACGGAAATTCCATTGGCTATTTCTTTTTGTTTTTTTTAATTTCATTAGAAACGAATTTCCATAAATGCAAGATAATCACTAATTAATTCCTTTTGAACGTAATATTTTCTTAACACGTGTTTCTGCACAGATCTGATTTGAACATTTGTAAAATGAATCATTATTTTCAAGATTTACTCGACAATAATTCTTATCACTTTAAAAAAATATCAATTTAGAAAAACAACTTGTTAACTTTATGAATAAAATAAAAACCAAATTCATTAACACCAATTTATTTTTAAATGTACCTTTATCTCTTCACCTTTTTTCATATCACTTCATCTCATGTGAAGAATTACACTTAATGACCTCTTAACTCTTACTCGTTTTCGAGATGATCTGACCATCGAAATCTCCATGAACCATGCACGATTTCATTATTTCAACGATATTCAACGATATTCAACGAATTTCACGTTTAATTTCAACTATATTTCCAATCGATTGGAAACACAATCGTGAGTGTGTTTCGTTCTCGAGGTGAACTGCAATTCCACGATCATTCCTCTTGTCGAAACGAAAGCCACCAACAGTTACGAGAGGAAGTGTGAGTTCAAGAGTGACTCATTCTCGCGCATTGACTCTTTCGAGAAACGTAAATCGATCTGTTGTCCATCATTGATAATTAGAGGGGTTAATTAATCGAGACGATGGAAATAATACGTCCAATATGTATAGAAATTAAATATTTCTGTTTAATTTGAATAAAAATTAAAAGTCCACGTGAAATATGTGCAAAGAAATTTTTAACTATTAGTTATTCGAGATATTATTCAACTAATTTCAGGAAAGGAAACTAAAGGAAAGGAGGTAGATGCAAAGAAGAGGAATAAATGTTGCAACTATACGATTTCTTGTATATCTTTGTGCATAAGAAGACAAGCGTGCAGAAGGACAATAGTGAAAACGTATTCGCGTTTACCAATTACTAATTGTACATGAAAAAATAATAAGATAAGTAGAAAGTTAGCAAAGAATTGCAAGGAGATTACGAATTCTTTTATTTTCATTATTACCGCGGACAGAAGTTTCATCAACGATTTCTATTACCAAATCCAGGAGCTTAAGCTTTGTATCATCACGAGTTAATTATACACACAAATCCTTATCTATTGTATCACGTATTGAATAAATTTGAGAAAATTTCGACTCGTATATCCATTAATTCCAACCAAGATTATCGAATCCTCTAATATTCATAATATTCAATATAAAATATTAGCCCCTGTTATTCACAATTTCAAAAGAAATTCTTATCTCATGCACGATTTCAATGCAACGTAACACCTATATATATGTATGTGTGTGTTATCTAAAAATTCTGAAAAGACAGAGATCTTGCACAAGATAGAATAAACATCAACCCAAGCAAAACCCTGAAACTCGTCGCCCGAATAATTCGACCATTTTCCACTATTCACGCCTCGATTTCCCCCGTCAAACGGCACAAATATCCCCGTTTCCGACAAGCGAGCTCGTGAAAATTGGTGGAAACCCGAGAATCTCGGCTCGAATCTCGGTATCGATCGCTCGAACCACCGAATTTACAACGCGTACCGGGTTATCACGATTAGTTGTCAGCGTGCAACTTGGGAGAAAATGTAGGAAGGTTAGTAGTAGCAGCAAGGAATATTTATTCCAAGAATTACGGGAGCTGTATTAGCGTGCACTCGTCCAGACAGGTTCCACGAAGGTGCATAGGCGGCTCTTATGCACGCGATGCAGTTCGTTACGTTAAAGCGGAGCATGTAAATGAGTTTATACGGGCTCGCCGCCTTTTTTTCGCCCCTCTCCCTTCCCCTCCCCTCCCTCTTCTTTTTCTCTTTGTTCTTTTTTCAATCGGAGAGCGAGTAAATCGCTCTAGAGCAATCGAAATGCGCGAATATATATTTTTATGTAATTAAATTTGTAGAATATTGTCCGGTTAAGGTGAAATTAATTTCAATGAAAGGAAATAGTAACGAGGATTTAGCAAGAAATTTGCGTAATTTGATTTGAAAATTATTTAATTATTTAAGAAGTGTTTATTAATAAATCGAAGAATACGATTTGAAATGAATAAATTTTGCTCCTTAAAAAAATCTTTTTAACCTTTCATCTTGATCCAATCCTTCCATCTAAATCTTCCTTCGTTCAAAGAACGAAAGAAACTCGGCAATAAAATAAAAAGAAGCAACGAAAGAATCCGAAGAAAAGAGAATCGAGACAAAATCGTGGATAAAAACGAAAGAAAAGGAAAGAATTCAAATCCGAAGATGGCGACGGGGGTGGAAACTATTTCAAAAGACTCTCCGACTCTCTTCGAATCTCGGCCGTAAGAACAAACACACGTCCACGGCCCCTGCCGCAGTTCTCCACGTGGTAAAAGTTGATAAGTGAGCGAAACGAAACGAAACGAGGGTGGCGCGATAGAGCTCGTCGAGATCCTGCTGTTAGATAGAGTTGGCTCGTAATAACGCGCGAGCCGCGCTCTACCTGGCAGGTTGTTATTGCTGCTTATTATTTATCCATCGTGGGCGGCTTGAAACGCGTGGTTCGTGGTCTGTTTACACGGCGAGAGGTGGGAAGAAGCGCAGAGTGGAGGGTAGTACGTTCAAAACCAGCCACCGACGTTGGAACTTTAATTATTATCCTCCGAGTTGCC
>NW_006263560.1:205401-213045 GCF_000469605.1 Apis dorsata | reverse complement strand
AGAGAGAGAGAGAAGAGGATCGATGCTCCAACTAACTTTGTTCGACCTACCACCACCAACATCAGCTCGGTTGGTGGCCGTGATAAGAAAAGGTGTACGACGTCCTGATATTGGATATATATGTGTGTGTGTGTGTGTGTGTGTGTGTGTGGACACGGACACGTTGATGACAAAGAATTTTTCCTGTAATCGATAACCAGGCCTTTTTGTTTCCGGAGTGTCGTGGCAACGCGTTGTTTTGAATTCACGCGTTGAATGTTCATGGTATAGTTGCCAACGTTGCCTGTTTCAACCCTCTTTGCAAGCTTCTGGAAAGGGAGGAAAAAAAGGAACGAATGTGACGAATGGGTGGTGGTCGTGTCGAGAATGGGTGTGTCCTGAACGATGTCCTGATGCGAGTTTGATTGATAGCAAACGGAGGGATTGATTCTTGGAGAGCGATGGATTCTCCATTTTTGTTAATGTTTTATATGTTGTGTGATGGAGTGGAATGGCGAAAATTGAAGAGAATGCGAGGAATATTTTGTTGTAGAATTGGTTGGTGAAGTGTTGGTCGAAGGAGAAATAGTTGGAGCATAATAATAAATTAGCGGCTTGGTGGATTAATTAGATATCAATTAATGTTGAAGGATACACTTTTTTGTGACATAGATTTCCTGTTAAATAAAGGAATTCTGAAATAATTTATTAATTTTAAATGGATATGATTTTTTTCTCTCAAAAGTATTTTTGTAACCCGCGAAAGTATAAAGAGATTCGTTCAATCTCACGTGAGATATTAATTTTGCAGAGGTTATTAAGTTATTAATAGTAATATTGTTGAGCACAAATAACTGAAAATGTTAATAATAGGACAATACACGATTCAATGTCTTATAATTTGCAACACAGTTCGCGTTCCAGTGAGCAAACTCACCTTGCCTATACTTAGAAAGGCTAAAGAAAAAGGAGAATAGAACAACCCTGATATCGTTAATCGCAAAGTGAACTGAATCACGTCGTTATTCCACATTATATTCCTCCAACAAATCCTCATTTCTATATTTCTTATGAAACCTATATACTCTCCGTATACTTTCTCTTCAACTTGCTAAGACCAAAAGGTCACAAAATGTACAAGAATTTACTCAACTCAACAAAGACTTGGCGCAATTTTCCTAATGGAAAACCTAATTTTCACTATACCATGGAGATACTATACCATTTTCAACAAGGATACATTCATCCCTCTTTTGGTCGCAATTAATTAATTGCAATCACTCGATCACAAAATTACCATTATAAATCTATAATTACAAACCTAATGTATTATTCAGTTACTATAATTGTACGCGACCTTCGAGTAATTGCCTCGACGATTATCTTCATTAATGTCCGGTTAAATTAATTAAAGTACCATTAATATTATCGTATTATTATTAACTTCTCCATCTAACCTGAATCCTCGTTCAAATTATCATTGACCACCCGATGATTCATGAACACGTACCGAGAGAAGAAAGACAAGTTGCAAAAGCAAACTGCGGGAATCTCGGTAAATCGGTTCAACGCGCCGAGTTCGCGATTCTGCCGCAATTCCGGTCGCCGGCTGAATCTCGCAACAGCGGCGGTGAGTCACAGCGTAGAAAACGAAACGGAAAAATTGCGGCACGGTGATGCAGCTCGCTTGCCTTCCAGATCGGTCGCGACCCGACCGATTTCGTGGTCGAGTTCGGTCGAAGGCGCATCGGTGCTAATGATCCGTATCGGTGATCCCGTTATATAGTTGCCACCTCCGCTTCCGCCTCTAATCCGTGTTCCATGCACGGAGAGTCTATCCCTTCGAGACTAGAGTATCTCTTCTATCGATATTTTTGAAATTCTTCTTTCGACCACCACGCTTGAAAGTGTATTTCTTTGAAAATTAACGAGTAGTGTGAAACGTGCGTGAAATATGCTATTTGCTGTTTTTCCAATATAATTGATGAGAACGATTTAACGATGATTTTTTTATAAGATGTAATACAATCGAGAGAGATTTTTAACGAAGAAGAAGTTGTATAAAATATAAAATGACGGAGGAAAATTCGACTCGGTAAAGTCGTAATTCGAATCAACCCATGCTCTATTTCTCTAGTATCCTTCCATCTTTCCGCAACAGGGTGCATCCAGGAAGCGATTTCTTCTTCCTTCCTTTACGAAATTCTACATCAAACTTTCGCAACGTCATCGCTCGCTAATTCACTTTCGAACATTCGAATTTTCCACGGGAGAGAACCCGATAAAAATATCGAGTGGATTCTTATGAAATTTCGCTCGATACTCTGTTGCAAAATATCGTTTGCATCAGATGCAAGCTTAGCCGGGAAGGTGGAAAATCGCGTTGCGGCTCGCATCATTTCAATATAATAAGCGGATCGCGCGTTAGATGAGGGGCAAGGCTAATGCCTCGGATAGATGGTTCTCTGGCGATTATGCTTGGTTTTATTCCACTGGTTGTTGTCGACTCGAATATGATCGAGCACGAAATGATAAATAGCTAATGAAACTTTCGTGGAAAAAAAAAAAAAAGAAATATCTAATTGCCGGTATCTACCGGTTGTAACGCAATCGCTGACGCGATACTATGACGTGGTGAAGGTTTTTCGATAACGACAGCTTGACATTTTCATGTTTCATACACGAAATACAGTCGTTAGTACTACGGAGTGTAGAATCGTTTATTTTTATTAGATACATTTGTGCGAGAACGTTTCAGGCATGCAATGAGAAAGTGGCAAAATGAAGAAAAATGGATGGATGAGAAAAGGAGAAAGAAAAACAATATATTTAATATTATATAAATGTTATATAAATCTTACAATTTAAACGATAAATGACATCAAAGTGTCAAAATATCACAAGAATTTTTCTCATCATTCATTTCAAAACAATAAACGTATCTGAGACAGAACTTTTCCTAATAGATATTTGTTAAATATTTCAGCAACAATAGCAAACATCCAACGTATGTATCTAAGCTACACGCAATTCATCTTTCTTCTAATTGCAATCATTAAATCTTCGTTTCCTCGTTAAAATTCCATCTCGAAGGTTTCACTCTTCGAAAATTCCCACAACTCGGAAGGACGTGTTCTCCGAATATCCGATCGATTTAATCGCAATTAAAATAATTCATGGAAACGATGCAGGCCAATCGTAACAGTTCGAACGTCAACCCGAGATTAATTACGAATAATTACCGAATAATCACGCTGTCGGCGGTATCGTTAAGGTCGATGCGCGTGTACGAGAGAACTTCCAACCGCGTCCATTGTTTCGACGAGGCGCCATTGTGTTGTTGCGTTTTCGCGCGGCAATCTTCTTCTAATTGGATTAACCACGGTCCTCGTAACGAAATGAAAAAAGAAAAAAGAAGAAAAAAAAGAAAAAAGGGAAAAAAGGAAAGGAAGAAAGAAGGGATAAGGGAAAAAGGACGAAGAAGAGAGGAAGGAAGGAAGAAGTTGATTTGTTGGCGTAAGAAACTTAATTAATTGCAAGTATTGGGGGACTGTTCTTCGCGTTGGATCTTTTACGGTCATTTCAAAGAACAACGTATACGAAACTTTCTTTTTCTTTGGTACTTTTTGATTATATTAACTAATTAAGACTAAATTAAAGCTCAATCAGTTAATTTTTTATTAACGATATTCATTTAAATTATTAGGATATTATTTTACATAATATACTTAATCATAATTATAAATAAAATTCGAATCAATAGTCCTTCTCCTATTATGTAAACTTCGTTTAATTCAATTTATAGTTAAACGAATCGATTTGAAACAAAACTCATCCCGCGATTCTAATTGATATTGTTTATTTCTTATTGACATATTGCAATTACGTTACGTAACATTAAACGCACAACCTGTTTGACTTCGATTCAAGTTCTACACGGATTATCAATATAAAAAAACCTGTTTGTTAATACCAGAGGCAATCTCGAGAGATCGATTGAAATTCAATCTAACCGGCGAAGTGGCAACAAATCTGCGAAGTACGGATTTATCGTTTTGTTATGCATTTTCGAACAGTTGGATAGAGATTTAATCTAATGTTCGAGCTTTTACCTATTACCAGTAATCGGTGATATGTTTCGTAAGAACGTCTCCAACCGGAATTAGTTACCTTTCAATTTCTTTTACATCACAGCCTTTCAACGATTTTACATTTATGCATTTTATACTTTCTGCAATTATAACTTTAATAACAATACGGTGATAATTGTCCGATAATTTATGTTTTTAATTGCATTGGAATAAAAGTAAATTGCAATTTTAAATGAAATTATTATATTTATACGTTTAATAACATATTTTTCTTGATCTATGCAAATAATGTGTATTGGGAATAAAATTAAATTGGAATTTTGAAAGAGAGGAAATTGTTGAAAACTTTGAAAGAAATTACCTAGGAAATTGCAATCTTGAAAGAGATTTTTCGCAAAATTGCAGTTTTTTTTAAAGAAATTTTTTAAGACGAAAGAAATTTCCCGAGGAATACCTATTAAATTTGAATATCGTTTTTTTCCCCTTTTCACGTTTCAGATATCTAGAAGAAATGGGACTAGCGGAGAGAGAGGCCGAAATGCAGGAGCTAGAAACCTCGAGACCCGGCAGATCGCGAGATCTCTTTGGCGTGCAGCTCGAGGTAATTGCTTTTAAAATATTATTTGCATCCCTTACGATACTTTTAATCAAAACTTTTTCCGATCGAAAATAATTTTTACGCAAATTTCAATCTTTTCTTAAAACTTTCTCGTCGAAAATATTTATTCCAACCCTTTCTTTTTTTTTTCTTTTCTTTCTCTCGATTACCTCGTTCGTTATTATCGAAGAGAAAATCACGAAAATCACGCGGAAATATTCTAATTGCTCCATAAAAATTCTCCTTAAAAATTTTTTGTTTGGTAAAGGGCGTCGAACGCGCAACTAGATCTCCTAGATATCCTTGTCGAGGTCAGAAACAAATTCGATCCGGAATCGATAGCCCATTCACCGCATAAGGTGGCAGGTTGCAAATTCAATAGTCACTTTTGCCAAGAGCACCGAGTGTGTAGACCGAGTGAGAGGCACGACCCAGAAAACGATATCAGTATTGGCTGGAACAAACGGCTATCTGAAACCGAAACGACACCGAGGAAAGAAAGTCTTCTTGCGCTCTTTCTTCCTTTCCCCATTTCGCCGATCCCTCTCGAGGATCCCGCCAAGGATCGCCCATGGATTATTACTCGTTTCTACCCGAGCTATCTTTAAAACTGATCCAATTTTCTTTAAGTAGATTTATCGCGGTGTTAAATTTTTAAGAGAGAGATAATTGAGAAATTTTTGTCGAGCAAAGGGGAAATAAGGGAAGGAGGAAGAAAAAGTGAAAATTGCCTTCAACGATGAAAATTCATGGATTTTTGACGCGAAATTGATAAATGAAAAATCTTTTATTCGTCTTAAATTTCTTTGTATCTTATAAAAGTATCCACGAATTTATCTCTTTAGAATTTCTATAACTCGTACACGGAGTTTCGAAATTTTGAATAAGGAAAATTTAATCTTAGAATTTAGAAAAAAATATTAGATAATTTAATTTGATTTTTCAAAATCTTTCTACATATTGGAGAAGAAAGTTGTACACATAGATATAGACAAATTTTATAAAATTCTATAAAATTCAAAGTATCTATCAAACGATAATATTAAACAATAAAATTTTCTTTATCCTCACATCTTCTATCATTCAAACTTTCCTTGACACGAATCTTTCATAAGTAAACTCGGAAACTCGTTACACGAATTTATTTTATATCCATAATTTTCAGACATCCTTCCCCATCCTCCTTTCCTAATTAATAATATCGATTTTATTCCCCTTCCAGTATCGTTAAACCAATAATTAAGAGAGGAGAAAGGTAACAAAAAACAGTGGAACGACTTGGCGTGGCGGGATCGATGCGATACGATTTTCACTTCCGGTTTTCGCGCGATCGATTTTCATCCGAGGCCATCGATTTTTAGAAAGGTATCACCTTTCTCTTGTATACCGACTCGTAAAAAGTCGAACGAAATTGGAAAGCCATCGCGCGAAATCATTCGATCGTGTATAAATCGTTCGCAATCGATCCTCGTCCATCGATCTCGAACTCCCAAGCTTTTCGTACACGCTTTATTTTATTATCACGCTTCGACGCGTAATAATACGAATCGAAGAGATCGTTTCACAAATTTTTATTGGGATTGTGTAATATTGGAAAGCATTGTTTAGTTGCAATTTTATTAGAAATCATGGAATTATATAGCGGAGTATTTTATTATCCACTTAATGCGAGTAGCTATTACGTTATTTGAAATTGCCATATGCCTTGGAAAATATATATTATTATCAGAATAATATGAAATTTATTTATATCTTATAATTTCGAATTATAATTTGATAATTATTTTTTTTTCGCGATTAAATAAAAAACTATCTCTCCTAATCTAGTCTAGAATAAAAGTTGTTTCTAAATAATATATAAATTATTATTTCCGTTCACTTTCGCGATTTTAATTTAAAGTTTCTTTCGATCGAAAGAGATAATTTAATTATTCGAGAAATATTGTAGTTATTATTGCGATTCTGTGAGAAACACAGAGTGTTTATAATCATCGATAGTTTGTAAATATCCGTTAGATCGTGGGTAAGTCATTTGTCCATCTTCTTAATTTGCACAGTACACCTCGTAACGGGAATCTATTGTAAACTTATTTGTAAACGCATATCTAATTTATTAGGTCAAGATTACATATTTTCTTTTTTTTTAAATTGTGCCAAATTCGATTAACCATTCTCGATTGACCATTATCGAATAATTAATTTTAATACGAGAATATTTACTTCAAACTTTGCCAATTGATTTACGAAAGATTTCGTTAATGATATTAATTTATTCCCGCAAAGGGATATTGAATATGATAAAATGTAGTCGGAAAGTGGATTTGATCGATCTAACTTCCAAGTATTACAAGATACTAATTACGAAATGACGTAAAAACCGTAAGGAGAAAAACTTGATGATATTTTCTAATTTTTACGAGAAAGCAGTACTTATTAAAATTGGACTTGTCCACACTTCCGTCTACACTTGTGATTAAAATAGTTGTATCTTGCGACAAGTCAAGTTTTTTTCTTCTTCGACTTCTCTGAATCTAACATTATTAAAATATATCCTTTCAAACTATTTATCGGCGCATGAAATGGAAAATGAATAAAATAAATTATTAATTATTTTCTCTTTTTATAATGTCTAAATCAATATACAGTCCATGTTCGATATTCGAACTTAAAATCGAAAGACGATAAATTTTGAAGGATTTATTTTATTTTATTACGATCAATTATCCGTTTCGTTATCTCTAAGAAAATATAAATTGAACGCTTCTGAATTTTCTATTTTCGAGATTATCAACAAACGTATATAGAATTTCAATAAAAAAATAAAACAGAATGAAATAAAAATATATCTAACATTTAGAACATTTTATGTAAATAATTTTCCTATTTTTTCATAACGAGTTATTTGATAGAGAACATCATCTCAAAGGATCGGCCAATATTATCACGTACTCTCCCCCTGTAATGTAATCACGGTTG
>NW_006263560.1:201239-205201 GCF_000469605.1 Apis dorsata | reverse complement strand
TCTCTCTCTCTCTCTCTCTCTCTCGAGATTTCTTAATAATTCCCTGTCATGGAAGCTAACGATCAATCGATTCGCTTTTTATCCCTATCCAAGGATTAGATCTACACTTTTTACGCCTGTTTTTCGTCTATCACGAGTTATCGATATTTCTATATCGTAAAAGTGATCAATTCGTTGTAATTTTCACGGTTGACGATTACTTCATTTCGATAATCGTTGGTCGTTGAATAATCGATCATCTTTTGTTTTAACTGTTTCGTTTCTTTTTTTTTTTTTAAATATTGCTAGATAATTTAATTTTCTGCGAAAATTTTTTAGAAAGTATCAAATTTATAATATAAAATCTATTAATTCGATTGAATTTCGCGATTATTCCGATTGTAAAAATATATCTTTTAATTATTTCCTTGATTATTTGAAAAAACAACGAGTTGGATTAATTCTACTATATTCTTCGTAAATTTCATTAAAATCGAAAATATTTGTGAAACTTTTCTTATAAGAATAGAAAAAGTGAGAAGCTCACGAAGAACGCAAAATCTAAAATTGAATTTATTTCAAATAAGATTTTCAAAATCATCCGTTCACTTTCTCCTAGTTCGATTTCAAATTTATAAAACATTCAAATCCCCAAACGGGATTATAAAACCTTAGAACTCACAACAACATCTAATCTTTCATTCACATTCAATGCTTCGACTAAAAAATTCCAAAACTATCTACTCCCTTTTCCATTTTAATCCAATATATCTACATTTCATATTCTTCGATATCGAAGAAACGAACAACCAAGATCAACCTAATACTACGTACTTTCCAAGTTAACGATCGTTGAAAATAAAGAAAGAAAGAAAGAAAAAAATATCTAGGGATCCACAAGATAGAAAACAAAAAGAAAAGAGAGAGAGAGAGAGAGAGGAAAAAAAGAGCAACACGAGAGACATCCACCTCGTTGAAGGAAGAAAACAAGAGCGGAACAGAAAGACGAGGTTCATGAATTATCGAACAAACAGATGTTATGCGATGGAAGGGCCCCACAGTGGCCGTTCTAACGTAATTTGATCGGCCGGAGGAGATACCAGCTCGCCCTTGCATAAAACTGCTTCCCTCCGCCTCTATCGTAATCACCGATGAGCCTTTATTAATTGGCGGCCAATATGGCGCGAGCCTAATTAATCGCGGCGCGGCTCATTATAAACGACACGGCTTAATGCCTGCCGAGCGAGCATCGTCTATCTCTATCTCTCTCCCTCCCCCCTTCCCTTCCCTTTCTCTCCATCGACCTCCTGCCCGTTTTAATCGGCACGATGTAAACCGGCTGTAATATCGAGTCACGAGTTCATTAAATCGTCGATCACGGTGTGTAACGCGTTGGTTCGGTTCGACTGGGTTGGATTGGATTGGGTTGGGTTGGGTTGGGTTGGACTGGGTTGGTTCGAGCGCGGGAAAATTGTGAGATGGATTCGAAAAGGGGACGTTTTTTGAACGTGGAAAGATGTGTCGAATTGGTGTTGTTTTGATTTTCTTTTGAAAAGAGATTTTTGGTGAAGAAATGATTTCTATTGGGGAGGGATATTTTCACATCATAAAAATAGTATTTAAAGTTATGGGGTTTATTAAGATATTACTCGTTAATTAACCTTGAAATTTTTCCATATTTTATTTGATGGATTTATACGTAAGGGGTTACAAACAGTTTTCAAATTTTGAAATTACGGTATTCTCAAATTGAAATTTTGAAATACTTGGTATACTTTCTCTGTTAAATTGCTAACGAAGAGAAATGTATATAAATTTTCATTTAGAAAAAATTTCATTTAAATTCGCTTTTGGAAGCATGAATTTTCTAGAGGAATCCCAAGTCTCTCCCTATTCAATGACGAATTGTGGTACCGAAAAAACGAAGAAAAATTACGTCTCAACGACGTTGAAGAAACCGCAAGTGGATGTTCCCCAAGTGGATCGTGACGGTGGTCCGTAATTTTGATCGCGGTGCTTATGATAATGGGCCGCGTTTAGCGTAAAAGTGAAAACAATTCGGGGCCCGTGGAAGCGTAACCGGATAATGGCGCGGTTGACGCGCCATGCAGCGGCCAAAGAAATTACGAAATCTGTCATGCTGCCTATTTCTCCCCTCCCCTCCCCTTCCTCCTTCCTTCCCTTCGATTAAACGTCATTTTCGCAAAGGAACAAGTCACAACGGCGCAATTGCAACGCCATAACTTTAAATACTACTTTTATAATGTGAAAATATCTCTCCCCAATAGAAAATGAATGGCTGTCGATTAATCGCGTTCACAGAAAGATCTGTTTGGAAAACAACGTTGGAAATTGTCCACGATTAATGTAGAAACACGCTATCCTATTAAATGAATTTGCCAAAAAAGATGGAGATCTTTATCTTTAGAAAGCTTCGTATATTATTCGTTATTTGAAAGTGGAGGAATATGGAATTAAAATTACGATACCATGGAACCTTCTTAAATTTATTTACGAAAATGAATTTTCCTTTGCTTCGTTTATCAATCCATGGCATGTTATAATATCCAAATGTATTTTAAATATCTAATAAGAAATATAGAAAAGAAATATAGTTATCCTTGCGTCTTTCGAGGCTAAGCATCGATCAAAAAGAGAGAAGAAAAACGATAAAAAATCCTTTGAATATTAAAATTCAACCTCGATTAAACCTCGACACGAAACGACTTTAAAAGTTTCATGAAAAATACAAAAAAGCAATTAGAAACTGTACATCATCCTTGTGCACAGGGACCTCGTTTCAAACGACCCGCCACAAATCCACGTCTCAATTATTCTCCATCCGCTTCCTCCTCCCCCTCCCCCTCCCTCTCCATCTTTACTCAACAATCAGCCGTCCTTCCCGAGACAGAGTGAACGACGCAAAAAGCTTCTTCCTCGAAGAAGCTCGCGGATGCATCGGCTTCGAACGATCGTCCTAACACGGAAATACGTTTTATCCTCTCTTTCTTATGGTCAGTACCGTTTTCTTTTCGCCGACTTGGCCAAAGGTTGACGTCGTTTCACGGTTTATACCTTTCATCGCGGATAATTTCGTTCGTCTCGCTTCTCCGGCAACCAAACGACCACTTCGAATCCGCCGTTTACCATACAAGGGGGGGGAGGGAGGGGGGAAAAGGCGCAGTTTAATCGCGGCAACAGAGCAATTTTTCCCGCAATTGTTCCTTCTTTCCTCCCCCTCGCTCCCCCTCGCTCCACGATCGAAAACCCTCAACCCGATCGATCGAATCGCGAACGAGGTCGAGTTATTTTTGCATCCACGTGGTGCAATTTCACGAAATTTCACGATCGGATTTCGCGGTTCATTTGCAAATGTGGCTCGTTTTTCTGATGGCTTTTGATTGGTTTTTATTTTGTTAATTTTTTTTTGAGAAGGGTGGTAGAGGAAGGGGAGAGAAAGAGAGAATTTCGTTTCGTAAGTTTGATGAATCATGGTGTAAAATTGATATTCGTGGTTTTTTTTTCGTTTTTTTTTCTACCGTTGATTTTAACGATTCGTGTAATTATTTTAATGGATGTCGATAGAAAATGATTCGTTATCGAAATAGCCATTGCCCTCATCTGAATATATCGATCGAATTTTGTTGATTGCGATTTTGCCAAAGAAACGAAGCAAATGATCAATCCTGTTTTTCAAAATTATACAATTTTGGAAATATTTGCAAATGGTACGATGGAATAATCGAGGAGATTTGCGTAATTGTTATTGGAATATCTAATTAATATTATAATTAATATTTTATTATAATTAATATTATAATAAAAAACGATTTTAAAAAAAAGATATTCTATAAATAAACATTTAGAGAATTTTAAAAAATTACAATATTCAAATTTCTCCCAAATTTCCATGATAAATATTTATCCATTCATCTTTTGTCGATAAAGGAAAACAACGTTTCATCGTTCATCGACGAGGAGAT
>NW_006263560.1:197769-200964 GCF_000469605.1 Apis dorsata | reverse complement strand
GAGGAAAAAAAAAAAAAAAGAAAAAGGAGGATGAATTTTCCGTTATCTTCTTTCCGCAAGACGAACGATTACAAACACTGATCGTGTGATTCGATAAAATGTCGAAATATGAGTTTGCGCAATTGCTCGCCCTTCGTATAATCGCGATAGTAAAAGCCGATTACGAAGCGCTGTCAGCTATTATCCTGTCTTTCCTAATCGGACATCCTTGTTAGCTGGGTGGAAGACGGAACTGTCATGTGCCGCGAATTATATCTTTAATAAACTTCATAGCCGCGTAACGTCAGTCAACTGTCGGTTAATCGCAACGGCAACCTTAGTAGAAAATATTTTTTTTTTCTTTCTTTCTTTATTTTCACGGGTGGATCAATGTTTAAATTAAATTCTGTTTCGCGAGCTGGAAATTTTAATTTTTCTCCTTTTTCTTTTTTCTTTTTTTTTTTCTACTTGGACGACGAACAATGGATACAACAAAGTTGAATGGAAATTAAAAGATAATTTAATTTTGTTGTTACTTGCGTGTAAGGAAATGTGAATAAAAAAAAAAATATTGAATAATTTAATGCAAAAGCTTATGATTTAATATCTTGTATCTATTATATATTTTTGTGCCTAATATAACAAATTTTTCGAAATAATTTCGTATTAATAATAACATAAGTATACACTTTTTACAAAAATTAAATTCCCTTCCACGAATTATTTCCACGAATAAATTTAATTCGAATATTCGATTTTTTTCGAATCGTAATTTCGAGGTAATAAAATGGAACCATCGTATATTTCGTACGATCATTTCTCTTTTTACTCGACATTGTACGATATCTCTTGCTATCGAGCCACTGCTGTTGCAACTGATAACAACCCTTCGATCCACTCGATGTGAAAATGCGATATCGCGATAAAGTAATATGGATTACTTGCTAAAGATTAACTTGCCCAACTACAACAAATGATACGATATCGATTTGTTCCCAGCTCGAAAGGCACAGACACCGTTTCATCGTTATATCCCTCCCTACTCCCTATTATCGAAATTTCAACTTTCGTTTTCCTTATATTAAGATTTTCCTTCGAAAAAAATCTTGTTGCGATTTCGAGTAACTCGCGTCGTAGGATTTGTAAACTATCAGAGATCGATGTGCCATTGAGCGAGGAAACCGATGCTTGTACAGATTATTCGATTAAATGTTGTAATTTGAAGTGATCGATAACCGAATTCTTGGAAATTGATAAAATTCAGATAATGATCTCTTTTGAAATTATAATTAAAATATATCAAAAAACTTGTGATAGATATATATTTTCCAAATATATTTAATTTATTGGCTTGAAAACAATTCGTTTTCAAGCATTTTTAATCGATTCGAAATCGTTATTTCAATTTTAATTATCTTTTCTTTAATATATATCTAAATTCGATAAATATATAAATTAAATCAATTTCGTATATAAATTATATAAAATTTCAAACAAATTTCCAGAGATGCTTCGATCGTCATTTCCTCGCTCATTAAATCATTGAATAAATCAAATCACGAAGAATATTTTCTAGCGGAAGCGCGATTATAGAGCCTTACAAGAACCTATTCGAACGTACGCGCAAAGACGAACCTATGCAAAGACGCGAGCTGAACTGATCTGAATCCAGTTTGTCGAGTTTGCACAATCCCGGAATAATAATAAGTCATATATACAGATAGGAAATTCAGTAGTTCTAACCAATTACAATCTGCATTCGCATGCAGGTTACCCTGGTAAATTGCGCGAGCTCGCGTCTTGCTTGCTCTCGCATCACCACGAATAATAATCTGTTCGAGTTCCACGTCTTTCAGCAAGGAACGTGGCCGTGCACGCATACACACGAGTTACGATACACCCACGCCTGGCCGGCGGTGCATCGAGGTGCACGCGGCTAGAAGAGGAACACGAGCAAGAACGGAGATTGCGAGATCGGTATCGTGCTAAATGGGAAAGCAAATTTCGCGCCAACTGTGTTCCTCGAGTCTCTATTCGTGGAAAAAATTTTCTCCTCTTCCCTATTCTTTTATGTACAAAAATATTTTATGTTGATTTTTTTTCTGTAGTAGTGAAATGGAATATTGGAGATGTTTTTTTTTTTTTTGTTTAAAAGAATCTAAAGGGATCTAAAAGGAAATCTAAATCTATATCTATAGAATAAATTTTGAAGTTATCAATTTTTGAAGTACACTGTTTTTTGATTTTCACGATTTACGACTGATAATGGGTAGAAGAAAAAACTATATGTAGATTTGCGAGAAAAAAAATTGTTTCGAATAAAAGAAGAATATATTATATATTAATAATAATACGAAAAATATATTTAATATATTTTTGGTATTATTAATTATATCGTAAGTTTCTTTTCTTATTTGAAGATTAAAAAAAAAACGAATCAATTAATACTTTGTAAAAAAATATCATTTATGGAAAAATTTGATTCGATGAATTTTAATATTTATCAATTACACCGTTTTTTGATTTTCGATCGCGATTCACGATTGATAATGGGTAGAAGAGAAAACTATATGAGGATTTGCAAGAAAAAAAATTGTTTCGAATAAAAGAAGAATATATTATATATTAATAATAATACGAAAAATATATTTAATATATTTTTGGTATTATTAATTATATCATAAGTTTCTTTTCTTATTTGAAGATTAAAAGGAAAAAACGAATCAATTGATATNAGATTAAAAGGAAAAAACGAATCAATTAATATTTTGTAAAAAAATATCATTTATGGAAAAATTTGATATGATGAATTTTAATATTTATCAATTACACCGTTTTTTGATTTTCGATCGCGATTCACGACTGATAATGGGTAGAAGAGAAAACTATATGTAGATTTGCGAGAAAAAAAATTGTTTCGAATAAAAGAAGAATATATTATATATTAATAATAATAATACTAAACTTACGATATAATTAATAATACCAAAAATATATAAAAAATATATTTAATATATTTTTGGTATTATTAATTATATCGTAAATTTATTTTCTTATTTGAAGATTAAAAAAAAAAACGAATCAATTAATACTTTGTAAAAAAATATCATTTATGAAAAAATTCGATTCGATGAATTTTAATATTTATCAATTACGTTTTTTGATTTTCGATCGCGATTCACGATTGATAATGGGTAGAAGAGAAAACTATATGAG
>NW_006263560.1:195247-197514 GCF_000469605.1 Apis dorsata | reverse complement strand
AGATTAAAAGGAAAAAACGAATCAATTAATATTTTGTAAAAAAATATCATTTATGGAAAAATTCGATTCGATGAATTTTATATATATAATTATATATAATAAATATTAATATATAATTATAACGCCGATATTAATTTTAAAAAAATTTAATAATGATGCTATTTGAAAAAAATAAGTACTTACGATATATAAAAATTGTATAGAATAGATACTGTTAAGATTTTTAATCAATAAATAGAATAACGATGCAATAAAGTTAATCAGAAATCAATTTCTTTTAACTATATTATTTGGATATAAGTATAACAAGAACAGCAAATAGTAAGAGAAGGATGGAGATATGGTAAAAATATTGCAATCAACGCCATCTCTAGAGTGTCACAAATGAAACAAAATAGTAAAGCATAGCATATAATAAAAAAAGGACAGAAATAGAATAAGAATCGACCACTAGCGTCATCTCTTGAATAGTAAAAATATTTCTTCAAAATAAAATAAAGTAGAATTGATCATTAGCACCATCTTACGAGTACCAAAAATATATATTTCTAAAAATACTCGAAAGATGGCGCCAAAGACCGGTTTTACTCTATTTTTGTCCTTTTCCTCGTTTACTTCCTTTTCTATTTTTATTTCATTTGTGGCTCCAGAGATGGCGCCACCATTAATATTTTTACTATCTCTATCCTTTTCCTACTATTTACTTTTCTTGTCTATTCTTATTCTTGGCGCGTAATCATAGTTGAAATACGAGTCAATCGAATATATTTTCATTATTTCCGTTTTATTTCTCTTTTTGATTTTCTGTTTTGTATATATTTAAGAAATAAATCAATTACCTGTGTAAAGAAGCATGCAACTTGCTGTTCTTAGATAATATACGGCACAGCATTCGGCATCCAACTTCCGATTTGTCCAAAATAATGATGAAATGTAGTGATACTCGCGAATAAAACGCACAAAATTATCACACTCGCGAATAAACGTACTTTAAACACTCGTAAAAAAAGCACACGTATTTTAAACACAAAATTCACACGCAATTTTAAATTATTTTAATAATCGAATACGTGTAACTACGACTCGTCCTTACGGCACCACGGTCGAAGCGGAACTGATTCGTAACGTGCGACTTTTCCCCACTCGGTAACCGTAGCTTAGAGGGCAAAATCACAAACATACGTATCGATAAGTATTATTACTTTAACGATTTATTAATTTTAGCAATTAAAATATGGAATATTTAAATATTATGATATATATATAATATTTTTAATATTTTATTAATATATAAATAATAATATATTTAATAAATTTAATATATTTAATAAAATTTATTATATTAATTTCGGTTTATATATATATTATTATATATTTTAACTGCAAATTCGCGAAAAAAATAATAAATATAAAATAATTATACATTAAATTAACACGCAATGATTAATTAATCACGAAATAAAATAATAATTCGAGTTTGAATAAAATTAAAAATGCAAAAACAAGTGAAATCGATTTCCAGAAATTTTGATTAACTTTTTATACTTACTGTTGCAGGTTACCTCTTTACTTTTAGAAGGTGAACGCAGAAAACTTGCGGTCCTCCAGAGGGAACTGCAAGTTGCTCTTGAAGAAGGAGGAAGCGTAAAAGTTAAAGAAAAGCAACGGCAGGAATTGCTGCACGCCATATCGTAAGTAGAATCAGTACATGTTTTATCAAACGATGGTCAACTGCGAAGTCATACTCATTCTTATTTTTAATTCTGAAAGATACATATACGTATAATATTAATAATATTACAACTTGTAAAAATTTTTTATATTTAATACATGAAATATATTTTATTAAATATATTTCTGTGTCAAATCGATAATCATTTAATCATTTAGAAAGAAAATATGTATTAAATTTAAAATAGATACTATACTATTATCTCACACTACTATATAACGCTATAAAGCATTAAAAATTTGATAGACACGGCTGTTCATTTATTTCAAAGCTTCAATTAATTTTGGTGTCCTCGTGATCCCCATAGTGCTATTATAAGACTTATTAATGGCGACCACTGGTGATTCCCACGACAGTCAACAATCCTTCGTTTCATTTTGTACGCAATTAAACCTCTATAAATAAGAATTTCGTTATCAACGTAGTATCTCACAACACGAGAACCAAAAAAATATCAAATACATTTAATCCCTCTCGCAATCGGAATTCGCTTTTCTTACACGACGAGTGACGGAAAACGGAAGAAACAGAAAAA
>NW_006263560.1:193913-195088 GCF_000469605.1 Apis dorsata | reverse complement strand
AAAAAAAAAAAAAAAAAAAAAGACACGATATTATAAAAAGATCAACTCAACGTATGGACACGTCATCGGACGCGAAAATAATCGCGGGCAAAAGCTTTTACCGGTCACGTCGCCCCCCCTCAAAACTGTAAAACTTGCCTGCGAAAGTTATCGAAAATGGCCACGGTGGGACGAAAAACCCGAGCAAGGAAAACATTCATTTTCCCGGCCGGTAGTTTTCGAATAATATATTTTGCAAGTTGGCATCGGACCCTCGGTAACACCATCCACGGAGTTTCCCCCTCGCTCTCGCCCCCTCTCCTAACGGAACAGGGGAGGAGGATTAACTCGTTCAAGATTTATTAGCGGCTGTCCTCCGGCGCACTAACAATTTGATCAAACTACCGTGGAATTATGCAGTTTCGCCTAGCTTCCGGCGCGAGTCGTTTCGAAGTCGATGCCGAAATTGCCAACTTTCCAGCTACACCGCGTTTCATCGCGCGTAAAGTACGCCGCGATTAATGAATTTCTCGCTTGCGATTACGCTCCGCTGCTAATTTTGCGCCTCGCGGATCATCCACGGAGGTTGAGCCGTCCGGACGGATTTTCAGAATTTCAAGATTCAATGGATGGTCGATGTTGGATCGAAGTTTTAGTGAGAATATTATTTTGAACGGGTTTGTAGCGTAAACGATTTCTTCATTTCGCGATGTAGTGTAATATAAAGGAAAGGGGGAAATTTATATTTGTGTATCCAATGATCATTGGAGAGAAATCGTAACGATACAAATGTTGATAAAGAATTAATGGAGCTCGTTAGAAACAGATGAATTACAGAAAGGTTTTGTAAAGTTTTTGAAGTTGCAATTGAATAATAATTATGTTAAACGTACGTAATTTTCCATTCAATCTAATGTTTCAGTCATTCGTTCATAAAACATTTCATTGAATTTACATTTTCATATGATATTATAATGAAGATACCAAAGATACATTCATAGAGTATTACATATATCATAGAGTAAATTTCACAAGAGAATAAGAATTTAATAATACTCATTTAACTTCGTGCAGATTCTGATTCGATAATGTATTATTGGAAATTAAACGAATATCTAATTTGGAAACTAATAACTTGAAATTCTGTAATTTATTAAACGTTCTATATCGTTTCTAATTTCAATCTTAGTTTGGAG
>NW_006263560.1:182009-193684 GCF_000469605.1 Apis dorsata | reverse complement strand
ACGATTATTCGTATTTTGTTTCGAACTAAAATTGCAAAAAAAAAAAAAAAATGAATTCATTTTCTGAGGTATCATCGTTCCTATATAAAATAAATTTGCGTCTGTTTTGCTTGAAAAATTGCCATCAGAAAAATTTAGAAACAACAGTTTAAGGAACTTTATTAATCCTTGAAATTTAATTCTGCATTCCAAAATTCATAATGAATTACAGTATTTCAAAGTATGCTCGGTGGAACAACGAAAAATATTCTTCGTTGAGAATTGCTCTCACGTCTGCGTAAATGCAACAAGCGTGAAATACAAAATTGCGAAAAATTCAAATGTAACTACATTCATCTTTCTGTCTAATCTGGAAATATGATATGAGCGGCAGATATGTACAACGTTTCTGCACTTATATATATTTCAATATCGTTACGTTCTAAGAATATTAAGATAAGAAATGTTTAAACCCAACCTTTCGAATCGCAATTCGATATCATAAATTCAATAACCAAAATATTGATATTCACTTCTCCTTTTTTTTTTCACAATTCCAGACGCGTCGAATATCAACAACGCTCGATTTTTTTAAACTAAACGTTCCAACCAATGTCGAACGTTCTTTTCACCGACGCATTCTCTCGATCCCTACTTCTTTCCATTCAACGAATCCTCCTCCAATTCGCCTCTTTTTTTAATTAAATCCCAAGCGAATCCTCGGTTGGCATCCCCCAACGATAAGTCCACCGGGATTGCAGGATCGCGGTTATATACACACGTAGGTGGATCACTTCGAAAATCTCGAAATCCGGAAAATTAGGGCCACGTGACGTGCTAACTTCCCGAGGCGCTTCCGGGTCGAGCGTCTCGAGCGTTTCGGCGACACCTCGAGGAGAAAATCCTCGAGTCAGCGATATGTAAAGCTGTGCGTTTTTCCCTCCCCCTCCCCTTCTTCTTCTTCTTCCTTTTTTCTTCTTTTTTTTTTTTTTTCTTTTTCCACCTTTTTCCCCTTTCTGGGCGGGCGATGTTTGCACAGCTTCTCGTGGCGTTTCGGCGCTGTTTGCGGACGCCGGGGGGGTTGCGCCTCGTCGATTATACACGGCGACGACGAATTTAGAGGATCCAGAGTTACGCCGTTTTCGTGACGTCTAATTACGGCTCAACCCACGCGAACACGCCCAAGAAACAACGGAATAATTGACGATCCCTTTTGAGAATGAACGGGGTGAATGAGAAATGGAGGAGAGGTGAGATAGAAAATAGTAAGATCGTAGAATTTGGAAGAAATTGAATTGAGTTGTTTCAACTGTGAGCAATTTTTTGGAATTTTTTTTTTTTTAGAAATTGCGGATTAAAATTTTTGAGAAGATTTTCAATGAAATAGAATAGGAAAGAATTTTTTATTCTTATGTATTAAAAATATAATATAATTGTAATTTTTAATGGCAATTTACCTTGACTTTTCACATAAGATTCAAAATATAAATATAATTTACAATATAAATACAATTTGCGCATTAAAATTATGGATTTATTGTGATTTCAATTTTTGGAAAGTTAGATACGTAAAATTTTCTGATAGTCTTTGTTATAATAATAGTAATAAAATTTTACTTGCAAAATAATTATCAATCATTACTAATTCAAAATTCCTTAGAAAATACAAATTCAATATTATAATTTCATCATCAGCGAAGTTAATTATTACAACGACGTTTATCTTACCTTTAAAATTCCTCTTTTGCATTGTTTACACATGATTTATAATTTGCATTTGCAATATATCGCAATACATTTGTGCAAAAACCAAAGAAGAGTTGCTAGTTTTTTTTTTTTTTTTTTTTTTTAATCAATTTAACCAGCATCAGTGACAGCTGATTATGGCTTCTCTCTAAAGATCGAGAGAATAAACTACCAACCCTGTTCAAGACTCATATATCACTGTCGTCTCCTAGTTCATCCACGAGGCTATCTCGAAATCCCTGAACAATCTAGGCCCTCTCTTTTCTTCTTACATGTATTTGCAATGGCATCACGCGTGTCACACTTCCGGCCTCAAGATTATTGCGCGAAATAGAAAACTCGACGAGGGAAAATTCCGTGTTCAAGGGAAGATTTACGTTATTTCATCGGTATATAGTAACTGTTCGATATTGTTCGACGTTGAATTATTCATGAGTAAAGAGTTCTTTATTAGATGGCCGGATGCTGCGGTGTTTCTGCAATACAGAATTTAATTTGCTTTCAGAATTTCATAATCTGTAGGAAGAGATTTTGTTTGAAATTGAAGATTGAAAAAGATTACAGGTATTGAGATAAACTATGTACAATAAACTATTTATTGTTATTTGGAATGAATATAAGCGAAAAAATAAATTTGAATAAAATAAATAATACTTTGGTAATGAAACATTTTTTTTTTCTTAGAAGAAAATATAACATTTTATATTGAAAATTTTGTAATATAAATGTTAGGAAAATTTAATTTCATTAATTTTCTTCTCAACGTTCTCTAATATCATGAATTTTTCAATGCAAGAGAAATGAAAGAATATTTTCTATGAAACGTTTTTGAATATTTTATTTTAACGAACAGACGCTTTTTAGGAAACTGAAGCTCGTCAATCTAATTGAATAAATTTCATTAAGAAAATTATCTTTTCGAACTTCATCTCAAGTAAATTGAAGTAAGGAATTGATGCCAAGGTGATTTAACTTTTAAATGTTTCGAGAAAGAAGCATCATATTCGATGAATAAGAATAAGAAAGACGATGAAAAAGATTTTGATAATCTCGATTAATTTCACACACACACACGCACACAAAGAAATAACTCACACTATAAACTTTCGCATAAAAATCTAACGACAGATTCAAAATTTAATAACAATCGCAATTCAATCGAACGGATAAGAGTTTCGAAAGTCATCGAAAAGACAAAAGAAAAGAACGTGTGTTCAACTTCGATGATCCCTTTCCAATCTTGAGCATTCCCCGGAAGAAGAGGGGGCCGATAGATTCGTGTCATGAATTTGTAAGGCTGTTTGCCCCTGCGTAATTGCTCAACTTTCGAGGCGAAGGCCCGTCCTTCGAACTTTCTCGATTCGTAAATCACCGTGGCCATGAAACACGCCCTCTTGAAAAAATTCGCCCTTCTTCGTCTTCATTCGTTCACTCGCCCCATTCCTTCGTCCCTCTGTTTTATTTTTTTTATTTTTCCTTGAGAAGGAACAGAGAATGAAACGATGAACGAAAAGAAAAATCGAATGAAATAACGTCGCGAAATAATGTTTCAGATGTTTTGGAAACAATTGACCGAACAGGAAAACAAAGCGCGAGTTCGTGCGCGATCTAATATTAGGGAATTAAAAGAGGTGAAGAGAGTGAAATTTACTGGAGCGAATTAGCCGGTCGTGTGCTTGCTTACAAATGGACTTCTTGCACGGTGAGAAAGCGGCTCGTTTAGCGAGCTGTTTGCTAGAGAGGTTTCAAAGTAACTTTCCTCCGGCTCCGATAAGAAAAATTGGGATGTGTGTGCGCGTGTAACAAAGTTTGGCGAGGATAGAAGTGGAGATTGAGTTTAAAGCTGGGAATGGTTAATTAGGGAAAAGTATATATGTATAATATACGTCATTAGTCAAAAGTTTTTGGAAATTTTCCTCTTCATATATATATATAGGAAAACTCTAAACTTTCTTTGCAAAAAAAAACTTCATTACGAAGGTTTTGTTAACGAATTATTAATAAAAAAAAAACACTAACCAATCGCGGAGAAATGGAATTTATAATCAAAATGAATAATCTCAAATTGTGATATGAGAAGATAAATATAAAACATTTCTAATAAATGATATAGGGATGAGGGGAGAGGAGGAGAAATTATCAAGATTTTAAATTAAATATATATAAGTATAAATATTATATAAGATTGGTTTTCATCAAAGAAAAATATACTACAAGCAGAAAATGTTTTAAATTAAATAATCTTATCTTGAAGAAAAATTCTCTCAAAGACTTTGTACGATATGTATACGTTTTACGAGAAGAAGAGAAGAGCGAAAAAATGATTTCAAGGATTTGATATTTCTATTATTAACAACGCTTTATATTTTATTATTTCGTTGCCTCTCAAATCATAAAATATTTTCCATTATATTAACGTGCCGCAGATATATTTTACGTATAACATAAAATTTTCCGTTGATTTTGCCGGCAGGAAAATTCAAGGACAGCACGAACAACTCGACAAGGAATATAGAATCCACGCTGCCGGTGTTCTCTTATGCAACTCGAGGGGTTCCGGGAAGGTAAGCGTTTTGTCATTATTCTTTCCTCCCTTGGCCGTGATTTACCGAAGATAAATAGCCTCCCTCGATCATCTCAACGCGATCTATTATTTGTTAGAGCGTAAAGCGCTAAGGCCACCCGCCCTTCCGCTATTTTAACACTCGATTCTTCCTTGAATAAATTCGATCGATCGATCGAACCCTCTCCCTGCAACGAGAGGCCAACGAGAAATACCTTATTACGTGGCTTTTTAAGAAATTGGATATTCCTTGGCTTTTTAAATATTGTCGCATTGATTTATATATTTTGATAATATTTTTGATATTTATAAATTATCGATAAATCGTGTTATCGATAATTTTCTTTTTAAATTTTGATTAGTCTTGAAGTTTTATCATATATAGATAAATTTTCTTTATTATTCGTGAAAGAGCAAGAATCGTTTTTTTATGGTTTTATATTCGTATCTTCTTTCGTTGAATTTTAAAAATGTAATCTGAAAAGTGATTGAACGCTATTATCTTGCGAAAATGCCAAATATAAATATGGTATTATTTTATTCGCGTTTACTAATCGTTAAAATTTTTTAGGATAAATAATTTTTTTTTTAAACAAATACTCGAAAAAATTTTCGACGACTTGCAGCAATGAAATATTTTATGAAATAAATTTGTATTCACGATGAAAATATTATTCGAATTTGTGTAAAAAAAAGGAGCTCGAGCTCGAAAAAAGTTGTCACATCTTTGAGCAGACAAATGACACTTACTTTCAGTCTCTATATATTATATTCGAGAAGAATGGAAATTTCCAGGGAAATCAAAGGGGTTGGTTTTATCTCTTTTTAATGTCACGTTACCTATCAACCTAACACACATTCAATTTTCTCCCTTTTCGCATACAATAATCCTTCTTTGCCCTGATAAACGAAAGATCCTCTAATATATCTTCACATTTCGTAATACGATTCACAATTTGCTCAAATGTCAAAATTATTCTCTATTTTAAGAAATATAAAAATTAAAAACCTTACCATTAATTTATTTTTAAAACGTTTAAAATAATATTATTCACGACTTCCACATAATCCTTTATCAATACGTAAAAAAAAAAATCTCATTAAATCATATCACTAAAACTTATTTCATAAATTTTCAAGGGAATCACTCTTGCAAACACAATTTTTCAATTCTGACGTTCCAACACAAATTTCGTCTATTTCTAAAATTACTCCCGTCATCCGTTGCTCTGACTTTATCGTCCCTTTTCTCATCATCATTCCTCCATCGATCATCCGTTCCATCCGGCGGGATACAAGAAGAATCGAATCGTTTGCTCACCAAAGTTCACCAAAAATGAATCGAACGATCGAAAAGATCCGCTCCGCAGTTTCATTCTCGGGGAGAGAACATCGGGTAACGATGGAAAGAAAAGAACGAGGATAACTTCGGAGCACCACCTCGGGATCCATCCTCTTCGACGACGTTTCATCGTCGAGCCTTCAGAATAATAGATATTCGATTCCTGCGTGTCGTCTCGCTTCTCACCTCTCTCTCGCCAGTTTCATCTTTCCTTCACGTCCTCCAGTGTCCTCCGAGTGTGTCCTCAAATGTCCTCGCCCAACGAAAGTTTGGATTATCGCGCTTTGTCGAAGATCTGGAAGCAGCCGGCTCTGGAAGCAGTCGGAATGACACTTCGAAGCAATCGAGAATCGAGCCGGTGAATCTTGGAGAGGGGTGGCGGCGAACTTGTGAGTTTAACCTCGATGAAGGAACCGTGGTCACAGTGACGGAAGAACAGTGGAAGCGACGATAAAGCGGACAGCTCGAAGCAACTCAGGAAACAGGAAGTTCGGTGCTGTTGTTATAGTAATTGAAAGATTAGAAGATTTTTAAATAGGATTCTTAGGGTTAATCGATGTGTAATTGGTTTTGATTATTTCGTTATTGGATCTGGTTGAATTAAATTAACTTAATTTTCGATTGTGATGGATGTTTCATTGTCGGGATGGATGATTATATTTTGGATTTTGCCAATAAAACCTATTTTTTATTGTTGATTTTACGTGATTTCGTATGGAGAGATTTATTTATTTATTTTTTTTGATTCTTCATAATCTGATTTCGTCGTAATGGATGTAATCCAGTTTTCAATTTTTTTTTTTGTTTATACACGTCATCTGGTCAATTTTCTACAGTTTTCACAAAATTTCACGAGACCGAAATGTCCCTGTTTAAAATAAATAAAACTCTATTTCGATTCGTAATTCTGTGAAAATAATGGAACAAACTGTCTACTTTTTCGATATTTGCAAAATCCAGGATTACGTTCTATTCGGGCTGTTGATAAATAAACTCTCTCGATTGGGATAATTTGATATTCGCGTTATTTCGATTTTTCATAAAATTTCGAGCTTTTTTTTTTATGTAACATCTATGCTTCTCTCTTCGACACGATTTAAAAAATTTATCGACAAAGCATCTCGTGTAAAGTCGGCAAGGTGCAAGAGGGCATTTAAGTCTGTCACGGGCAGTAAGCTCGGCGCAAAGATTCAACGCACAGCGGGCAATTTAGCGATAAGATGAAATATGAATTCAAGATACCAAGGCTCGGGGCGTTTTCTCTCCGCTTTTTCGCGTCAAACTGTGCACATAGCCAGTTCCTTTTAATTTCTTCCGTGCTTCTTTCTCATTTCAAAGAAGAACTAATTTCTGCAAAGTTGCACCCTGCCTTACGGGGAACGATTTTGAGGGATGTCTGGTGATACAATTTCACCTCGAGGACCGAGGTGAAATTGACTTCATTCAATTTCGCCGTATTTTTCTTCCCTTCCATATCCTTCAATATCAAAATTGTACGGAATTAACACGTTTAAGAGTTGATAATTAACAAATTCTAATTTTGTTTATACAAACAATCGCGTGGAAGTAACAGTTGCTGTATTAAAATTAAATAAATTCGTTTGATGAATTCTTCTTTGTAATAATCTTCCACAAAGAAATATTTTCCTACTTCTAAATTATTTTTATTCCGTGCAAGAAAGAAAAGAGAACGTGAAAAAAATACTACAAGGAATTATACACACAGAAGCTAATTACACCTATCCGTTTCACGTTTTGGAAATCGTCTTAATCCCTAACATACTCCAAAGTCTGAGCGCAACTTCCGCCCACGAGACTTGACTCCGTAACGCGTCTAACGACCATTCCCACAATACTCGGATCTTAAATTTCGCGGAGGGCGGTGATATCCCGGTATGAAACGCGAGAAATGAGAAAGCGAAACGTCGTGGAAAGTGAGTAAGGGAAAACAATGACGTTATACAGGGTGCTCTCTTGCTTTCCTGACCAAAAGTGTAGAAATCTAAAAGTGAAAATTGATGAAAAGAAATATTGTGTGAATTCGATAGAAAGCAAAAAGTAAGTAATAAAAAAAGGAAAAGAAGAAGAAAATATAACAGATTATACGAAATAATCATGTTGTATCTTTTCTTGCTTTCATTTCAGAGAGAAAAAGTAACGAATCAATTTATTTCTTTCTAATTTTTCACCTCTATTACTACTTTCTTTCCAATAAAAATAATCTAAATTTCTCTGATTATCCCTAATACTTATATATAATATAATAAGAAACTTTAACCACTTTTTACTTCATAAATAAATCAAATATCATCGTTACTTTTCCCGTAAAATGAATATTTTTTGCATGAGAGTACAATCATACACCTTATTTCTTTTAAATACCACCACTACTTTTCTCCTCCATAAAGTGAATATTTCTGAGCCAATCTTGATTGCGTTTCTACACACAATTTAACCGGAAAACAAAGGGACACCTTGTATACGGGAGCCGCGTATCGGAGGAATGAGTTGGGGTAAGGATAATGGGCCACGGGGGACAAAGGGGTGGCGGAGGAGAAGGGGAAATAATATGAAATCCGAGGCTAGATGAGAGAAATAAGAAGAGCACGGCCTGGAAACGGAAGGATGGAGGAAAATACGCGAGGACCAGATGACGAAGCGCAAAAACGAACGAGGAAATTACGAACGAAGGAGAAGATGGCGGACGACAATGCGAGAAAAGAAGGAGGAGAAAGAAGAAGAAGATATGGGGGACGAGGAAGGAACGAAATATGAAAGGCACGCGAGGGTTGAAGAGTATCGAATATGCGCGCCAATTCGAGGTTTCCGGTGCGTTGCTGACGATGGAGGGGAATGATGATGAAGGAAAGGTGAAGGAAACTTGGAAGGGATGAGAGGTGACGAGGTTGGAAATTAAAAGAAGGGACAGTTGGTGATGGCATTTCTTGAAGAGAAGAATTTGAGCGAAGAAGAGTTTATGAGATGCATGAATTAAAATAAAATGTAAATTATACTTTTATGGAAGTTAAAAATTAATTTATATATTTTTTTTTGAAGGGAACGAGCGAAGAAAACTATTAAGATACTATTCATTATAAGGATTAATGTAAAATTGATTAATCATAGATTCGCTTAAAAAATTGCGATCTCTTGCTTCCTCTCGTATCATTAAATATAAATTGGAGTATTCAGCAAATACGGAATGAAACGAGGGAGCAAAAATCCACTAGAAGAAAAAGAAGTATCGAGCCGAAAGGGAAACAGATCGGATGAACGAATAAACCAAATAACGACTTCCGTATCGATTTACAATTTTTTCCATTTTCCTTTACCTTTCTTCCTTCCTTCTTCTCCACCGTTCCTCCCGTTTTTTTAGACTTCTTGTTCGATCTTTCCTCCCTTTTCATTCCTTCCACGTTCGACAAACGAGGTTGGGATGCATTAGTGGTGTCCAATTACAGAGCCGCAATGCACCCTGCCTCAGACACGTTATTTCCACGAAGACGCGAACACCGTTGAAAAAGAAAGTAGAAACTAAACTAAAATTCTTTCCCCTCCTTTTTTTTTGGAGAAAAATTTATTAAATTTGAAAGTTTTAAAATTCAAATAACAATCCATTCGTTGATTTTTAACTTTGAACTTTGTCACAAGAATTACTTTAAACGTTTAACGTTTAAAGGAAAGAAAATTTGGAAGAAAGAAATATAAGAAAGTAAAATTTAACCGTAACATCGAAAAGATTTTATTTAAAATAAATAATGTTCAAAAAAATTTACTCCAAGTTTATTCTTTTCATCTTCCTCTTTCATCGTCTTCTTAATTAATTGAAAAATAATCGACAAAAGAAAAAATCAAATATTTCCAAATTTCATTCCATTCGAAATCAATCGAAATTTATTATACGAGAAACGAGCTCCATGAGCAGAGCATCGTTAATCGAGAATTGAAATCGGATAATCCGGTGTCCCGGAAACAACGTAAACCCTCCGTCGTCGGTATTACAACGAACGTTCACGTGTCACTATCTATTCGTTGTTTTACCACGACAGTTACGCCGCGCCGTATCGTTCGGTTAACGAGTTGCGATCGAATTTGCGACAATATCGGTAAATTATTATTCAAAACGTAACGAATCGCCAGGTGAATCAATCGATGAACGGTCAGGGCCGATATGTTTGCTTCGAGAAAAGTTGAAACGGCCTCAGTTTGTACACAGAACGAACATTTTTCGTTTCGTCACCGATTGAAATTGGCGAAAAATTGATTTTTCGAACGTGATTTATCAAAGTTTGGAAATAATGTATCGTAGAAAAGTTGGGGAACAATGATATATGAGTTGAAGTAATTTTGAAACGTTACTAAAAATCAATTTAATGGACGAAGGAAAATTGTAAAGAACGAATTTTTCTCGCGTGAGAAAAGAGAGAGAAAAATTGACGTTTGTTTAAGTTTTCCTTTTCAAATATTGAGATATTTAATTAATAATAATACGTCAACGATACGAGGAAAGAATATGTATATATTTTTAGGTATTTTCAAAGTAAAGTGTACATGCAGTGACAATGCAATCCCCTGTATCATTTTCAAAATGACACCGTAGAGATAAACATTTCACTGAACATTTCAGACACGTTTCTAGTATGCTCTCTACTCCAACAACTGAACAGAACTCGACTATGTTGCACTCGTAAACCCAACTGTGCTTTTTTCTATGAATAAACAAACTTACATTTTTGAAACATGGACATAAGCATAAAATTTTGATCAATAGTTTTCGATATTTTTCTTTTTAATTTTTTGCTATTCCATTTCATTGATTTATATCTTATTTTTTTCTGTAAAAATATTTTAAGATTAAATATTTCAATTTTATACATATATTTTGTGTTATGTGATATATTAATAGAGAATTAATTAATATATTCAATGTAGGAACAAAATAAGATTTAATTTAATTTCTTTTTTGAAATTGAAATTTGATTTCATTTTCTGAATTTTAATATGTCGCATATGAACCACTTGCAGATGTATGTAGATAATTTCCGGTCATATTTTACTCAGAAAAGTATCAAGGATCTGGCGCAGAATACCAACTTACAATCACAGAATGTGGTTAAAGCCATCCGTGGTGTGGTAGAAAATATAGAATATTCGTTAAATTAGACACTGTCGAGGATTATATAGATCCAGAAATTACTTTTGAATAGTTTTGAATGGATATTGAGATGGAATATCATTATAAATTCTATTCATTAAAATTATTATTTAAATATGACTTTTATTAATTTTTTTAAACAAAAGTTAATGTTTTTGTTTGATATATTCTGAATCTCTTCCCTTCATTTTTAAATTCAACGTGATTGAATTTTTATCATCATAATCATATTACAAAGATTCTTTTTATAATTTAATACAAAATAATAGAAACTTAATACTCCAATTTCAATAAAATTTTAAAATAATTTCACATTACAGATAAATGTCACTAATGCTAAAAAATAATATAACAAAAAACAATTTTCTTTTAACAAAACATGTCAAAACTTATTTATTCCATCCTCACGAAAATTTCTAGGTAAGATAACATTAACAGAATCTTAGCAAATTAAACGAATATTTCTCTGTTATCGACGATATCAAAGATTGCAAATATTTTCCCAGCAATTTTAGCCGAAATTTGCGAGGACAACAATCGTCTCTTATTTAACTGGAAGTCAAACCGCAGGAAGGGACTGGGTTATCACTCGCTTTTTATTCTTTAAAATAATTTTCAAATGTTTCCTTTTATCCATCTCTTATTCATTCACTTTCCAATTTCATTCAGAATTATAATTTACTACACGAGGATATTTCATTTTTCTTTTTTTTTTTTGCAAAACTCAGCCACGTGTTCCTCATTTCACGGTCAATTTTTTCCATTGACGGAATTTTTCTTTTTAGAAAAAAAAAAAAGTTGGTCGTGCGTTTTACATTTCACGATCAAATTGAGGCGAAAAGAAATGTCTCCTCCCTAAAGGGAGGATAATTATCGTTATCGTCTGTGTG
>NW_006263560.1:179967-181706 GCF_000469605.1 Apis dorsata | reverse complement strand
AAAAAAAAAAAAAAAAGAAAAAAACCAGTGCCAGAGAACGCGCCGTTTCCCGAGACAATGGCGGCTACCTATGAATTCAAATTACCGTCTACAGGCGGCTAGAATTTTTAATTAAAAAGCAACGCGGACGGCTACGAACTGGCCGCTGCCCGATGCCCGGGGTTAACGAGCATGAAATAACGAGTGTGACGCCGTGTGAAAAGTGAAGGTGCCGTCGTTCTTTTTACCCTCTCTCAATTCTTCTTTTCATGCTCTAAAGTTTTTCCTTTCTTTTCTTTCTTCCCTCCCCCTCGCTTTCTTATTTCTCTTATTTCGTTCTCGTTGGATTGGCGGGAAAATGCGGCCCTGAGCGGTGTGATAAAATTTGGAAGCAAGAGATTACGTGTATGTATGATGATTATCTGTTTGGAATTGTGATTATGAATTTACATGTTTGCGAATTAGATTTTGTAAATTAATTGAATGAAATGTAAGATATTTTGGAATATGAGAACGAATCAAACTTTTGTATATCTAATTTGTGAAATTAATTTGTGGTATAAAATAATTTCTCATCTTAATTATGTGTGCTGAATATATATATAATTGACTATTGGGAATATGTGAATGGATTAAATTTTATATATCGCATTTATACAATAATTGCCTCGAGATATAGAATCGTATAATATTAAATTTTCTTCAAGTTTCTTCAATGAAATTCTCCGTATAATTAAAGCTACTATACCGGGGCAAGTAATTGTTACTTTATAACTTTTCCAAACACATTTCCATGAAACAAGTTGCTGTCATGATAACTGAAACTTCCTTGCGATCGTTTCAAAGTCTTCATTCATCCTCGTCATGCAATGTTCCTTCTCTAAAGTTTGTAAAGTTTAGGCAGAATTCGAATGCGTACAATACATAAGACACTACGAATTTGAACTTATATTTGAATAATAATATAAAAAATGAAATCAATGAGAATTTTTATAAACAATATTTCACAACAATAATAGTCAATTTGAAAAACAATTTATAGAATAGTCTAATTAATTTTCTATAATCCAATAAAAATTTACATCTAATTTATAAAATATCGTAAACAAAAATGCAGTGAGCATTATGAATTATAATAAAATGTCGTTTTACTTAATAAAACCTTCGCTACGTTAAGTCCTCATTCACGCTCTCCAATCGGAAATTAGATTACGTTTCGTTCCATTAGGCGTTATTTTAACGCATCCCTTAACCGCCTACGACAATAACCCGACACGGGAACACGCTCTCCCATCCCCGTTACATTTTTCTCCAACGATTTCCTTTTTTTTTTTTTCTTTTTTCTTTTTTCTCCATCGTTTCCTGTTCCATACTCGCATTTCCTACGAACAAAATGGTCGTTTTTCAGCGCGAAACGAGCCCGCTTAGCAAAATGGCCGCTCCAAAGAGCGCGCGTAGCCGTTGAACGAGACGATCGTTCCAAAATGTCTCGATGAATAACGCGGGACAGAATGGACGACCTGATTAACTCGCGCTAACTGCGAGGATTCGTACGATGAAATTTGCATAAAGCTTGAATGCACTGCAGCGACACGCGAACCCTCATGGGATTTCGAGGGAAATGAGTTGAAGTTTTGAGAGTTCTCGTCGCGTGTGGTGAATATCCCCAGTTCTATTGGCTCTGTTTCGCTGCTTGTTGCGCTGAGTTTCGAATTCTTAAAAATGGGTGAGTGGTATATTCTTCGTGGTTTGATTTAAGA
>NW_006263560.1:161221-179674 GCF_000469605.1 Apis dorsata | reverse complement strand
GGTATTGCATTTGAAGCATGCTTTTTTTTTTTTTTTGCTTAGTTTGTGAGATTTTTTCTTCGTTCTCTTCGTTGTGGATTATTTGCGAAAAATGGAAACGAGAAATGTGACGTATAGAAAGTAAAATGGAATAGAATAAATAGATAAAAATTAAAATATTAATTTTATCAAAGGTGTTTAAAAAGTTTGATAATTTAAAAGATTTGATTAATAAAATATTTAGATGGATCATAATCTTTATGAGTTAAGTATTAATTATTCGTGATGATTTTTTAATATTTTGTACGATAATAATTTCTGATATGAGATAAAATACTGGTCGAGTAGAAAAAAATTCATGAATTTATAAACGTGTCTTCTGGTGATGTCGTCAACGATGTACTATATAATCTTCTGTCCGTCAAAGTCTGTATACAAACAATGTGTTTCCAACGGCCAATAGTGATTAAAAATTCTGTTGTGCCAGATATTCATTGTTTACACTTTATGTACATTAATTTCTATGAAGTATTTTGAAATTACTTTTTTATACATTGAATAAATTACTTATTTAAAATATTAATTATCTCCTTTTCTCTTCTCCCTATTATTACTTCACGAAATGAGAATAAATGGACACAAGTATGGAAGGTCGATAGAATTACTAGAAGATTTTGTTATGCATGGAATTAATCCAAACGAAACTCTCCGGCATAGTTAACATTGCGTAATCTACGTAGAATGGATGTGATCTCTCAATTAATTGTGGAGAACAATAGAGAATTATTCGAAGATTCAATTGAAATTCCTGACAGCATTATATTACAAATTTTGAAAGATAGAATTTCTTGGTTTTTTTTTATAATTTAAAAAATATTTTGTTTCAGTAATCCTTTAATTATTTCATTAATTCGTCGACATAATTTACTATTAATACAATCTTTATTCATACGTTTACATTAATGTAGCATAAATCATGGATTAATAAATACTTTTCATTCTGAAATTATTTTCAATTTTAACAATACACAACACATACATTACATATAAAATTAATACGTACATTTCTTATTTAAATATTGAATGACAATATTAATATAAATTTAAAGTATATTTCAATAAATTTGTATTCCATTATCAATGACATTATTTTCATGAAATGTCCATTGAAAAATGATGGACCAATTTATATTTATATATTTTTTTATCATTCTGTATATTCATATATATTTAATTTATCATAGTATTTAACCAAGAGACTGTCGAACAAACGAAACGCATTATTTTTATTATTTATCATTGAATTACTTTCTATCAGAGTACCTTTAGTATCTTGTCAGACATTAATAATGCTTCTTTTATCATGTTCAGACTCTTTTAAATAGAGAGTCTAATAGGCTTCATTGCGGATTTCAATTTAATTAAAACAGGGACGCTTAAGCCGTGTTCACATCCCGTATATTATTAATCTCGGACGAAAACGAAGTAACTCGACGGAAAAGTTTTATCGTTCGAGTCTTTTACCAGTTTCACAGCTTTCCACTGATTTATGTCGTAGCACGTCTTCGCAAGCTAGAAAGAAAGATTTATTTCGACATTACCAATCGATTTGTCCTGTGTTTATTATAATAATTCTTGTTCCAGAAAATCGTGAATCACACTTATTCACTTGTTATTATTACGTTAAAGTCATAGAATATTGATTTTTATAATTTACTCTCAAAAAATTAAACTTCATGATTTTAATCTCTAGAATCAACGATGATATAAAAATTTATTAGAAAAGAAAAAAAAACGTACGAAAATATTTCCAATATTGGTATAAAGATATCGAATATATTAGATATACTACATTTATATTCGAGTCTGACTTCGACAAGAATGTATGCCAGAACGTACATATAAATTCTGAATATAAACTCGACTGATTGAGAATACATGTATGTGTGTATCGACCTCGATGTAACTTGCGATACAATAAACACAATCGTGCGAAGATTGAAATTAATTTACATTCCAATCTCGTCCAAGTTCAAATTCGATACTCTTGTAATAATTTGTAACGTAAATATATTACAAAATATATTTATTCATGAATTGTAGAAACGAACTTATCATATCACTAGACGAATTTACAAAATCTACTTCCAAATATAATTTTCTTATGTATCAATATAATAAATTATTACATATTATAGATTCTTTTTTTAAACTATTAAAAATCACAATAATAGAACAAAAATATAAAAATATAAAAACGTACGAAATAAATTATATTTGTCAATTATTTCTAATAAGAGACACACGCGATTAATAAATCGTTCGATTGATTTCAGGGAATTGAAATCCTTTCGAAATCACTTTCATCCGTAGATTTATCCCCCCTAATAAAGAATATCGTGGAAATTTTGTTTCTCTTACCATGATTAACGTTTTCAATCGTACGTCTCTACCGAATCACATCATTATTTAACGCTGACTTAAAACAAATCGGTGTCCAGTTCCGCCGAATCTTGACAAAGTCGTTGGCGCGGGAACGTTCCCACGAATTTGGGCCCGTGTCGCGATACGATACGGGTCGCGAGTGAACGTTTCACGAACGAGCGTGTCTGGTTATCGGGGCGATGATTCATTGCGGTTATCTCGGCGTGCAGCAGTTCCAGAGAGGGCAGGCCGACGTTGCAAGGAAAACCGGGTGCTCGTTCGCGAAGTAGGACGGAGAAGCTTGTCCCGGTGTCAGAGTCGGGGTTAACCGAATTCAAAATTATTACGACCCGCCTTAAATCTCTCTCGCACGCGCTCTACTCTCCACCCCTGTCTCTCTCTCTTTCTCTTTCTCTCTCTCAGACACACATACACGTTCTGCAACCAGACAGTGGCAAAAGGATGATTTCGTTGGAATAGAAACGCGGCAGAAAATGAATAATTTGGTACACGGTGCTCGAGATTAGGTGTTTGACGTTTGGATGAGTTGAAAAGTGTGTTGGGAATATTTTTTTGAATATTAAAAATTATAGTTAAAAATTATTTTTGGAGTTTTCTTTTTGATATTTTGAGATAGGAGATTGTTGCAAGTTGTTTGAAGATGTTTGAACATGTTTTGAAATGTTCAGAGGCTGTTAGAAAATGTTTGGAGATGAATGCATAGAATTATTGCGGATATTTGTAAATGTACAAGATATTTTATATTTTTAGAATTCAAGATATAAATGGTAAAGTGAAAGCAGAAATTAATAATCCAATAATTACAAATTAGAAGAAATTATCAAAGTGAATATATCTTTTTTTGATAAAAGTAATTAGTAGTAATGGGATATGTATGCAATGACAAAAGATTTTAACGCTCGATAAACAAGACGTGTAATGGATCTGTATTTCGAATCTGTTGCACGATATTATTAGCTAATGTAGAAGTTACTTGTGCACGCTAAGTTTATTTTCCAATTCATGGTTTCAGTAAAACATAATACGATCGCGTTAAGGAGCTTTGAAATTTTGTCCCTTAATCGTGTTACAGTCAAACGGTCAATGAGAATGGTTAAGCAAAATGTTCTGAAACTAGAATTTCTCACAAAGCTCTATAATTCCTAAAGTATAACCTGATCGATGCAAATGAAAAAAAAAATAAGAGTTATTTAAATGAAGAGTGTATTAAACAAATTGAAAAGATAAATTTAAAATAATAAAATAGAAACAAATTATTCGTATACTATTTCATTGCGACAATTGATATAAATATATAGCGCGAGCACACAGTTTTATTAAATTATTGAAAAGAAAAATGAAAATAGACACGAATTATTTTAATACTAATTTTTTAAATCTCCATTTTTCAAAACTATTTCACTTTGCGTGAAGTTTTCGTGATATATCTACGTCACACGTGATAATTGAAAGAAAAAATCTCTCCCCACATCTTATAAAATATCATATTCTTCATATTTACAGATATATTAAACAATAAATATATAATAAGATAATAAAATCGAATGATATACTTCTAAATCCTTCTCTTCATCTTCCACACAATGAAATAATAAAAAATTTCATTCCAATTCCAAGTTGCCTTGAAAACAATACAATCCTTGTTCATTTAATTTCGACCCAGTTTCAATTTACCTTTTTTCGCACAAGCACGAGCGAAGCCAAAAGAGGCGACATACATTCAAATTCTCCCGCCACGAAATTGCTACGCGTCCTCAACAATGGCCACGATTTAAACAAAACGTTGCAATGTACACGTTGTACCAGTATCTGAACTCTTTTCCAAAAGAAAAAGAGAGAAAGAGAAAGAGAAAGAAAGAAAGAGAAAAAGAAAACAAAAAATATAGATATAGAACGAAAGGAAAGAACTGGTAAACCGTTCGAACTCTTTCCGTTCTCTTTTCAAACCTCTTGGGAAATTCAATAGGAATAATCCTATAATTGCTTGCCTATACTTCCTACATTCGAAACGCGCTTGCGGGGATTGTAATGCCGTGCGCCGGATTTAAAGTACGGACACGACACACAAACCCACAGGATATTCCTGATACTGATTAAACCTGTTCGTTACGAACCACCCTGTCATCTGAAACTGGAAGCTGTCGTGCAGGAGAGATAACGTCGAATCATTTTCTGATGCCAGATCGATGACAGACCGTCCGGCTGTGACCAATCAACGCTTGTTAATAACGCTCTTGCCACGTTTATCTAAAACGGGTGGTTGTAGCGACGTTAATAAGTACGATGTATACACTGGCAGGTCGTGTTTGGATCGGAGTATGTCACAATGTATGTATCTTCATATCGGTCACTTTACAGCTCGGTGTCCAATATAGAGTACATCATTTTCAGAATTCCGGTATATAGGCTTTCATGAGATATAGGGTATTGTAGGAATTTCGAAGACTGTTCGAGAAATTTTTGAGAACTTGTTCGATTTATTTGAGGAAATTTTTATTTTTTCTTGGAATAGTATTTATTTTTTTTCTTTTTGATTATCGTTGGTGAAGATTATTTGGTTCTTTCGTTGCTCCTGCGTTGAATTTTTGTTCCTGAAATTTATTTTTTTTACTTTTGTGATTTTATCATTAATATTGGAATTTCATTTTTAATATATATTGGGTTTTAATATCTAAAGTTTTCACGATTTTATTTTATTTTCTTGTTTCTTGAATCTATATTTATTTGTATATGGATATTATTTTTTTTTTAATTTCATCATGGTAAAATAGATAAAAGAAAGGAATAAATTATTACTAAAGTGAATATTGGTCACGAAAAATGTTGGAATTGGAAGGAACTTTATAAAAAAGTAATGAACAATTAGTAAAAAAGATCTTTAAAAAGAAATTATGAATTATTTAGAAATGAATGGATCTGTTAAGAAATGATTATAACTTTTCAACAATCTATAATTTCTGTCTATAGAATTAATAAAATTCAAAAATATATATAATTATAATATTTCATAAAAATAATTTTCAACTAAAAATAATCTAAGCTAAAAATCATGTGTAATATCTTCTTGTAAGATCTTAGAAAGATACTAAATTGCCCGCATATGCTTTGTAGTACCATCATATTCGAGTTGACTATACTTTAATAAGATGTATCAGATGTGTATAGTCGGATCATTGGATAATAATCATTGTAACATGATTAGCAATTAATCCTAGTAAGTACTATTGATTTTAGATTCCACCCGCATACGTCAAGTGTACTAATCATTGCATATGTTGAATCACTTGATCCCTTGATCATTGATCATGATTATTATTATTAACAGATCCTTAACGGATTATTAATAATTATTAAAGAATAAAAAAAATCAAAATTAGAAAATTAACAAAAATTAATAAGAAATACAAATATACTAATGACATTAATGAGAAGAGAATTAATAAAAATTTGAAATTTGAAATCCGAATTTTTGTTAGGCGTAAATCCAATCTTCATCGAATCTGTTCCACGAATGTAACTTGTATGATATTATTGGTTAAAAGATTGAAAAAGATAAAATGCTACGTATTGTCCTGTATATCAATGTATCACTCGGTGTCTCTATACTTGATGCTTTAATTTAGAATCTCACTATATCGCGGATACTGCTATAAATGAAACGATAGGGTGTTTTCAGGTTATGTATGGACACTGGTAAAATATTGTTTTCCCGTAACTTCGTTTCGTATGTTCGTATGGAATGCTGACAGTGGAGAAAAAGAATGAAAGGGAATATAGAAGGGCCATTTTTCTTTGGTACAAATATGGATGAAGCAAAGTGTATTGCAGTGAATTTTAGTGCATACGTTACGCATTCCAATTTCGTTGCCCCTTGATATTCTGTTATTTATTCTCACGATAAATAAAATTTGACCGAATTATAATTTAAACAAATTAAAATTAAAATATATTTTTTTCCTAACAATTGACAATTTTAAACAACATTTGCTACACTTCGTTAATTAATTTCGCATAAACTTAATAAATTATAAAATTTAATTTAAACTTAATTCCCAATTTTACTCTACCGAACTTTTAACTAATTTCAACGTCTCCGTTTATTAATCTCACCAATTAGAAGTTCATTAATTAAAAAGCATAATTACGTTGACCATGATTCGCTACTATTCCGTCTTTATCTATATTATTTTACACAAAAATTAAACACGATTGATAAAAAAATTTATTACTCGCAATTTGAATTTACTTAAAAAAAAAAAAAACTTTCGTTTCGAAGATGTAAATATTTTTTTTTTTAACGAACGAACGAGCTTCGCGAAGACACTATTTACTCAATGGAATATCAATGTTTCAACAATACGATCTCAGCAATCTCGAGCTAACGCAAACATTCAAAATAAATTGTGGAACGAAGGATATCCCTTCTCTTATTAAATTTCCCTCGGAAGATCGGCCAATATTTTCTTATTAAACGATCCAATTATTTCAATCTAACATAAACATGATGAATAAAAAAGAAAAAGAAAAAAAGAAAGAATAATTTGCATTTAATATATCTAATAATTCGATAAGTGTCTCTATAAATTAATTAATGAACCATTTACTGGGATTATTCATTAGCTTTCACGAATTTAAACTCGTTATTTCTATTCCATTTATAATATAAATGATACAAAACCACGATTATACAGAATACGATTATATTATATTATAAATCGCATCGACACCTCATCGAACATGTAAATGATGCGCGTGCACATAATTTGACATGTAAAATAGGCGTCAAATTTACGCCTGTGCATATTTCCAATTGATCATTTTGGGCCTTGTAATTTAAAACATCAATGTAGGAAATAATTACGTTGTTATACGTCGTTATTTGTTGTCAGTGTGTGATAATTATTCCACATAATCCACAAGATATATATTCTTGATGAAAATAATTTGAATGTAACTAAATTAAACAACGTTTTTGGTGAATTAATGAATGGATTGGTATAATCACATTTATTCATTTAGAAAATTATGATTCAATTCCTCCAACTGTGAATTCCATTTTTTCCTTGAAATTTAAGCTTTAGTTTTCTTAAAGCTTTTCCTTTAAGCTGACATTGTAGAATATCTATATGTATGTCAAAATAATATATATGTATGTCAAAAATTAAAATATATCCAGTGCAATCATATTATTGCAGAAATTTCATGTTAGATTGTGAAATTCTATTCGATTTAAGTTTACAGGTTTTCCATTTCCACTATTATTATTGCAAGAAAACCTTCCCTTCCCTATTAAAATGCTTTCAAGATGGAGGAAGGATCAATGTGCAATGAGTGCATCCAGTAATTAATTCTGTCCCTTTATTCGCTCTACTTGCGTCGTTTCAAATTGCTTTCAACGGCTGAACTTGCCGATTAATCACGATCGGTTGAAAGGAGGTGAAAAATATGTCAGAGGTGGGGACTATGACATTCATTGCTTTGCGAAACGATGACGAACGAGCTCTCTGCGATCGTGATATGCTAGGATTTCGTGCACGGATTGATGCGTTAGAATCTTTTCCAGTTAAATAAAGTGTGCAAAATTCAAAGATATTTTTGAAAAATATTCTAATCTCGATCGAAACGAAATAGAAAATAATTATGAATATAAATAATTACATTTACATATCTCCAATATTAATCCACTTATTAATTGCAAAAATGAGTGATAATTAGAAGAAAAGGAAATGTGGAATTATTGAAATTTTCCAAAAAGATTGAACATTATTATCTTAAATTTAACTTATACATCTCTATTTTATTTTAAAAATAAAATATCCATAAATATCCTAAAATAATATCCAATAATAAACGCTAAATATACTCGAGGAAATTATTTTGCATTAATATGCCATCCACGAAGTTAATAATCTCGAAACGAACCGTATTTTCCGTGCAATAAGGTTAACGAGCAATTTGTTAAGTGGTATTAACATCTATCCAAAAATGGCTGTGCATTGACCGACAAAATATGTTCAAGAAGATATTCTGTACATTGAACTTTCGGCCAAGTTTTCACAAGTTATGCAACTACGTAGTTGATAGTCGTGTCATAATCGAAATTTCACCCACGAATGACGAAGAACTCTTTAAAGGTATCGCGACACCTATGATCGTAGAAAAGTTAAATAATATTAGAAAAAACTTGGACAGACTTTACGATTATTTTTACGAAGAGATTGCAATTTCGAGGTTTTTCACGTGAAACGTTCCCTCGTAGACGAGATATCCTCGTTCCAACATATTCTCTAGTTGGGTTAACGATAGCTGGAAACGAATCGGTACGAGCTTAATCGATATGAGTCGCGTTTCCTTAATGCGGTGAGAGGAGGATCTTTTAGTACCGATCGAGAAACGAGCTTCGGCCGCATTCGATTGAACGTTAACACGTAATTAAGGTGAAATTGGCCCTTTTAGAAGATAGCGTGTATATTGTTAATGGTGGAAGTTATTTTGAGGTTAAGTACATGATTCTTTTAGATTAGGGAATTTGAAATTGGCGCGTTTAATTTTTATCATAGCATCAAAGGCGCGAATTTTAAATAATTCTTTAGATGTAGAAAATATAAGAGATAATTTTAAACTTAAAATTTCAACATGATTTATTAATTATCGTATTGTATTGTATTCTGATATTACGAATTCTATTTTGTTATAATTTCCTGAAAAATAGTTTTAAAAAATACACTTGATTTTAAAAATCTCGAAAAATATATCACAATGAAATAAAATATTTAATATAATGATATTATTAAAATTTCTTCGTGTTTTTTTCACATTTAAAATATTAAATCTGACGTTGAATTAAAAATTCCCGCGTATTATTTCACAAAATATTTTTATTCCACAATAGATATTTTTAAAAAATTTAATTTTATAATCACATAATTAAAATTATGCGAAATGATAATAATTTTTTATCACATGTTGAACACACAATGTTAATATTCGAATAATATTACTTCTGAAATTTAAATTCATTCAACGATATTCTCTTTATTTTTATAAGACATACAAAAAGATTATAAATCGAGAAAAATATTCCTAGGATTGTATTTTCAATAAAGAGATTATGATATTTTCTTACTTTGATTAATAAAGTTTAATCGAATTATTAATAATAATTATTTTAAATTATTTTAAATATTATTATTAATAATAATAATTATCAATTGTCAATTATTAATTTGATTTTTAAATATAATTCTGTGAGAGTAGCGACAAATTTAACATCGTTCCAATTTGGAAGCGAGTTAGTGATCTTTTAATAAGCTAAAAATAATCTTCTAAGTATTCGTCGGTTTTCAAACTCGAATCCTTTGGGTACAAGCTTTATCACGGAAATTACTTGAACCTTTAAAACGTCATTTAATGCAAAATAATATTAAAATCGATAACTCATCCTAGAAAAAGATGCTATTATAATTTCTTTGAAAATAGAGAATAATTCAGTGATAGGATTATTCAATAGCAAAATATAAATTTATGCTGTAACTTTTTTATTGCAAAATTTTAAGGATCTGAAAAATTTTTTTAATACGTAGAAAGAACTACTGAAAAGATATTTTAACGCATAGATCGATAAATGTAAAAGAGTTCTTCGTGTTTTCTGTTGTTTCACGGTCATTTGGTTTTGAGATTAAATTATGTATTACTACCACCCTCTTGAATATTTCAAAAATATTGACTGTCATAATATTATATATTCCCTTTTGAAGATTTTGTTCCTTTGAATTCAACAGAATATTCTGCTTTTCGTCTACGTCATATAAACTATTCCCCTTTAATCATTAAAATGGGTTTATCACGTATTCCAGTATAATCTTCAAACATAAAGCGATTCAATACGATTCGACATCGGATAAAAAGATATAGATAATGAAAATTCTGTAAAACAGTATTTTCCACTAGCATTTTTATACATTTTTCTTTCTCACAATAGAGAAATTGTTTCATCAACATATGATTATCCATTCCTATCGATCGAAACCCTTCGAACTGTTCACTCGAATCCTTGATCTTCCTCTTTCCGTTTCCAATTAAATTTTAACCAAAGTCACCAAATGGAAAAAAACTGTATATCAATAAGATCCCCATTTCTTCCGCGTTGCTCGTCCCACTTACACTTTTGGCCAGTAATTACCTCGGCGAAACTTGGCAGAATTGGCCACTTCACCCTTATCGAAAACCGGATGAAAAGTCGTTCACGAGGTCCAACCGGGCCAACCCCTACTTTCCAAACTTTCCATTCAAGAGGCTTTTCTCCCGCGTGACCCGCCACCCGATCCAAAGCCGCCGTTTAAAATCGTGACAGAACGCTCGCGAACAATCTTCCATCCTTTCGGACGGCGACACCGATATTCCATCTCTTCTTTCACTCACCTCACTCCCTCTCTCCCCTCCCACCCGTTCGACAGAATCCATCCCCATTGTGCGACACGCAAAAAAAAGAAAGGATCCTCCTTTCCTCCTTTCGATCTCTCCTTTTATCTCCCTCCCCCCGTTCCTCCTCCTTTTACCCGGCTCCGCTCATTCTTCTCCCAGTTTCTTCGACTGGTGTCGCCTGTTATATATATTCGATCCATCCGTCTCTTTCCAACCGATACCGCTCCCGTTCTCCGCTCTCTCTTCTCCCACGGTCGGAGTGGAAACCGGTCCAAAGCGCACCGTACACGAGGCTGTAAATAATAAAAAATGAACCACTTCCGAAAATGAGTCGTGCGCAACCCCTGCCAGTGGCCCTTTGTCACACGACACTTGTCTCCTCGTTTGAGTCCTTTGCCATTATACCGTTTCTGCCGGTACTTTCTCTCTCTCTCTTTCTCTCTCTCTGTCTCCGCCACTCTTATGTACTCTCTTTCATTCTTCCGCGATCTCTCTTTTTTTTATTCGTTTCCTTTTTATCTCATTTTTTTTTTGTTCCTCATTTTTCGCCCTCCTCACTTTAGTCACGATTCGATTCTGTTCGTTTTTGATAAGGGAGAAAGGAGGGAAGGGACAAAGAAACGATTTGCGAATGATTTTGTACACCGATGTGTAAATCGATTGTGGCAGAATGGCGTAATGAGTTTCTTCGCACTGTGTTATTTGATTTCAAGGTTTTTTGTAAAAAGGAGAAACAAAATTCTAAATATATATATATATGAAATAATCGATGGTGAAATTTGTTTACAGTTTATACGTGAATAAGTTGTGCAAATATCTCTTTTGTATTTCAAGAATCGTATGCAGGAAAAGAATTTTGAACAGGTTACAGTAGAACTAGTCAGACTATGACTATGACAGAACTAGTCAGACTATGACTTATAAAGATATGACACGCACATTTAATGTTTCAATAAATTCGTGATTTCTTATCATTTTTTATTGGATTTATGAATTTCATTTACAATATATGTTATAATATTTTAAATACTACAAGATTTTAATATATGTACGTATGTCTATGATATAATAATATAAGCTCTAATCATATAAAATATTTTAGAATGAAATAAAAATTCACTTTATAATTTCCATGTATATTGCACAGCATTTATTTCGTAATTAATGTTCCATAATTCCTATCTTATTCCCTTACTTCCTTCATTTACTTTATTTCAGAATATTTCATGAAACGCACGAAACAGTCACGTTTTTTTCTACGTTTGTTAAGAATTTTTATACTCATTTAAAAATAAAATAAACGTCGAGAGAAAGTTTCTTAGCGAAGCGTCTTCGTATTGTCCAACCACAACCCCCCTACCATTTCCTTTCTCGTATTTTATTCCGTTTCCGTTTCCTTGTCTTTTCTTTCTTTTTCTTTTTCTTTCCTTTTTTTCGAATTCAAAAAACTTTCTTTGCGTTTTAAATTACAGAAATGCATTCTAAATTGCGTGTCCTGGCCGAGACAGAGGAAAAGGAGCCATGAGAAACGTAGCACTTTCGAGAATGAGTTGTGCTCATCTCTCGCCAGCCGTTTCCTTGAACATTTGTCTCGTAATTTGAGTCGCTCGGTGTGTACTATGTTTTTCTGTATCCGTTACTTCCGACGATTGTCTTCATCGATGAACGTATTACGTACAACTTTTAGCTCTCAGCTTAATTAATCGATAATTCAATTTTTCGTTTCATTCCAGTTCTCTCGCCATTTTTCTTCCCGTGTTTTATCCGATAATGTGAAAAATTTGATTCACGATAATTTTTTAATATATCGTTCAAAAACAAGTACACCCCCCCTTTGAACAAGTTAAATTAAATATTTTTATCAAATATCTTTCTTTTTTTTTTTAGAAAAACCAATGTAGTCTACGATTACACAGCTTGTTGCAATAAAATTAGATAAACGATATCTCAATCTCACGCAACATAGTTTCATATTCTCCTCCTTAGTATCTCCCCAGAAGTTATCCGATATTTTATCGTAACGAAAGCACGTGAGCACGTGAGACGAAAATATCAACAAAGGAGCGAGATGGAACATATTAAACTAATATGCGTTTCCACTCTCCACCCCATTCCATTCATTACGAGTATTAACTTTGAATGGTTATTTCACGGATTAAAATTCATCCTCTTTATGTCATCCCTCCCCATTATTTCCCCTCTCCCTCCTACAGAAATTCTCCTCCTGCCTTTCTTCTTTGCGATCCGATAGAATCATTTCGATATAAAAGCTCGACGGATAGGGGCGTGGAGGAAAGGTGGAAGAGATGCCCATCTCTTTTTCCTCTCCCTTCTCCCCCTCTTCCCTCTCCTCCACCTTTCCATCCTCGTGTGCAGCCACGACGACGTTTCATCGAGAGGATACGCTCCTGAACGACATTTCACGACTCAGAGAGGGAAAAGGGAATAATAAAAAATGAACCACTTCCGAAAATGAGTCGCGCGCACGTCTGTAGCACGGTGGAGGCTTTGCAACACGATACTTGTTTCATCGTTTGAATCCTCCAGTGGTGTTCCTGCCTCCCCTTCAATCCTCTTCTTCTCCCTTTCTTCATCGGTGACGGAGAAACGAAATTTCGGCGATGCTTTATTTTTCTTCTCTTTTTCTATTTTATTTTTTTTCTTTCATTCCTTCTCTCTTTTACATACGTATAGTTTATTTTTATTCACCGGTTAAAAATTTTTCTTTCTCTTTTTCTTTCTTGACTCCTCATTGACTTTTAACGCGTTGTGAAAACGTGCTCCAGTTGAAATCTGGGTTAAGCAGCAGTCGTTCGCTATTAAAATATCGGCGCAGAAGTTGTTTAATTACGGGGGTAGGTAGTAGTATCACTTACTGGTCGAACTTCGTATTTTTTAATGTCACGTTTCCAACTCGTTACTGGCCTATTAATTAATGTTTGATTTGTGTGCGCTTTACGTCGTTTATACGAGAGCAATTAACGTGATCTTCGTGGAAATATAACATTTGTATGATTTTTTTGCGTCAACGTTAGGCGATTAATTAGATATGTATTTTTATAGTCACGTTTGAAATTCAATTATGAATTTTTAATTGGAATTATTCTTAAAATAAGTCGTTATGCGTAAAGAAGATGTATTATCGTTTTTTTCTTTTCTTTATATTTTGATAATTTGAAAACGATGGCAATTTTCTTCAAGTTGTCGAAAGTAATAATTTTATGTATCATATCTCTGCCATATCTCTTCTCAATATTAAAAAAAAAAAAACGAAACGTTTGAGACAAAATTATTTATATTCTCGACTTTTTGCAGCAAACATTCATTTTAATTTTTCTACACGATGGAAAAATTAAAATTATTTCCCAAGTGTGAAAATTCTCACCATTTATATCCAATTCAAAATTATTTCCTTGGAATCTGTTTTCCACGCCTCTCGATAAGAAATTCCATAGTAATTCCGAATTCCATCGATGAATATTCATCCCTTTCCACGTAGCACGATTCTGCAAAATTCAACTCTGTCGAAGTCGGTGGCGAGAAATAATGCAAGGTCGACAAGCATCCGATAAAATTCAAGAATCGAACATCGCGAGAAACGATAAGATAAAGAAAAAAGAAAAAAAAGAAAAGGGAAAAGAGAGTTAAAAAAAAGAGAATGCAGGTTCCAGATGAAGGTGGAGGAAAGGTGGTCGATGCTCATGGACAGAGCAATCTGTTCGGTGAGTTTAAGCAGCTTGTGTCTATTTGCCCGACGAGAAGATTCGTTTGCGAGGAAATCTTACAATCTTGCTTCGAGAGCTAAACTATCAAGTTGTTTGAGTGGGACGATTTCACCGAAGGGTGACAGGGCTGTCCGCTGTGCTTCACCTGCAGGCGTTCGCGACAGCTTTTAATCGCGCTGAATGAAGCGATAAGACGTTTACTGACTCGACATGTGTTAAATCAATATTACAGTTTATTCCATTTCCTCTTTTTGTGGAACGGAAGAGAGAAAAAAGAAAAAAGAAAAAAGATAAAGATAAAGATTCAATCTGTGAAATAAATTTTATATCGTACAAATATCAATGGGTTTCTTTTTTTTATTTTCTTTCTTTAAGATGAAATTGAAAATTAGAAATAAAATATTTTTCTATCTATATTCGTTATATTTCTCGATAAGTTAAAATACGACTTATAAGTATAATTGTTAATAAATTAAACAGAAAATTTAATAAATTATAGTTAAAATTCGAAACAATATGAGAGACACTGAAAGTGGAAATATAATTTTCGTATCATAAAGTTATCTCGCCATCTTTGCGAGAATAATTACAAACTTTCCAGAAAACTCGGTAAATTAAACATCAACTTGAACAAAGTTGTCTTCGTCAAACGAAGGATATTCTTCGGTTAAACATAGAAGCGAAATCCAAACAATTAAATTTCCACGATATAATAAGGGAAAACGGTATTTTTAATGAAACGTTTCCAAACTTTCAGTTACCTTTTGTATTCGATATTTTCACTTTAAACATCATCACAATATTCACACAGAACAGATTTTCCCAATCTGTTTCACGCGTTAATTCTTCTTCCTTGCTCGATAAAATTCACCTAATCCCTCATAAATAAATACACGAAAAAAAAAAAAAATAAAAATAAACAGACTCCAACGAATTCCAATGAAACACAATACCAACCAGTATTCACCGAACTTCATCAACGTTCATTGCCGTGAGATAAGAGACTTTTACAAATCTTACGAATACACTTTGACTTGGCCCCCTCCTTCCCCCTCGCTAAATAAACCATTCCACAAGACGACGAGGAATCCTTGTTTCATTCAAGGTCCGCGAGACGGCGTCCCTTCACCAAAATAATTACTATCCCGGAAGTATCTGGCGGATAGAGAGAGCGTAATCCCACGGGGACACATATTTCCTTGGGGTGGCAGAAGGTACTCTCCCCCTTCCCGCTCGTCTCCTCCAGCTATTTTCCTCCACGCCTTTCATACCTTTCCCCGCTTTCACTCTCCCATCTTCCCTTCTCTCAACCCCTTCGTCCGGGGTCGGCTGATTCGCGCGGAGGTTGACCGTGGTTGAGAGGGTTTGGTGCGCGAGAGTTGGGAACGTGGTGGCAGCTGCGAGTGTTTAGCGAGTCGCTAAGAGGAGGGGCGAAGGTGAAACGAAGACGAAAGGGTAGGGTGGATGACGAGGGCGATGGTTGATGCAAATGCGAAACGTGATGGCGAGAGAGGGTGGAAGAGAGCGTAGGTCGATGCGTAAAGTCGAATGTACGGTGTACGATGCTTTGTACTTTCGAGGAAATACGAATGTGTTAGTTTATTAGGATTATTAGTTTATTAGGATGGCGGATAATCGGTTAGAGATATTGGGCTATTGGATGGAGGATCTATCGGGTTTGGAGACAGATTTCTGTGCGTGTGTCGGTCCACAGGCACGATGATTATTCGGTAATTAAGCGATTGGTTGGGCAAGGAGGGATCGACGTGGAATTGGTGTTGTCGGAGTGGGGGGAAAGCTCGCGTTAAAGGGGATTATTTCGGTTGTGGGATTGTTTAATACGTTTTTATTACGTTCAATATTAGAATAAGCCGTTTAAAGAGAAACATTTCGATGATATTAATTTTATGCAATATGGGGGGAAAAAAGAAAACGTATAATTAATTTCTGTTTATTATATGAAAAATTTCTCATGAAGATCAGCAAGCAATATTCCTCAACAAGTTGAAGTGTTTTATATGATTTGTATAAATAATTAGCTAATTGTGATTAAAATAAAATAAAAATTTGATTAAAGTGGATCGAGAGCATAGTGGATTCAATTTAAAATTAAAGTCAATTTTAATCAAGAAACTCGGCAAACTTCGAATTTCGTATAAAATTTTGACGAAACATTTTCGAGGCAGCCTGTACACGTCAGCGAACGCTTCGCCGATCGAGTGCGGCAAAGTGCATCGAAAACAAAACAACAAGCCTAATTGAATCGTTATTCAAGTAGTCGGATGCATATTCACGTGGTGGTATCAACACCCCCGCCGAGAGCAAGTTTCATGGGGGATGGGAAAAGCAGAGAAAGTGAACGGCCACATGGAATGCCGCTCACGGACACGCGTAGGCAACGACTATCCGTTAACATTGGACGCGCATCTGGTGAAAAGTGTGCGTGCACGCGCGAGAAAAGGAGAGTGTGATGGATGGAATAGGGACGCGAGAGAAAAGAGGGTATTCTTGGCGAGCTCGTTGGTCTTCGAGGCGAATTTAATTCGTTTAAACTGTATCTTGGGAAGGATCATTACCGATGCTTGATGTTCTCGGGCTAATTGGAAATTAAGTCTTGGAAAAATGTGGAAAAGTTTTGGATTAAGCGAGATCCAGTGGTTTAACAGTAGTTGATTTTAAATGAGAATTTGTTTTCTCCTATCTCTAGGAGTTCATTTTTTTTTACCGTTGTTGTAATTGCGCGTGTGTAATAAAAGTTTGAAAATTGTTGTAAATTATCTTGAATTTTGTTGAAACTAATTAGAAATTAAATACGATATTAATTAACGTATTTAATTATTTAAATGCATATTTATTTTATTATTTTTCGGATATCGATAATAAATTCATAAAATATTGAAATCAAATTGTACGATTATGAAAATATATATCAAAATTTTATATTTCAATATAAATTATAGTTATACTATTTCTTTAAACTCATTTATCAAGCAGATATTACACAAATGCAAAAATATATCAATCATTCGCGCAAAAAATTTCCATAATTAAGATAAATTCTACTTATTTATACCATTTATCTTTATAATAATAAAAATTTATTATACATTAACACACTCTGAAAAAAAAAAAAATAAAACGTATCAAGATCCGGATTCAATTTTTTGCTTCGAAATAAATTACAAGTTATTGAGATGAAAATTTATGATCGAAAATCTACACTACGTTTTCCCCTTCCACCCCTATTTTTAAGCAATTACGTCATTAGGGGATAATGAAAGTTTAACAGGTACCGATTTACCAACAAATTGACAGAATCCGCTTATACGAAATTCACGAGGAAAATAAGCCGGCACGCGTGTGAGCGAAATTCTCGCCGACTTAAACGCGGCAACGTTTCGCATTAGGAATGGACATTACGGCAATAATTGCACAATGAAAATAAATATCACCATGGTGACCGCGAACAAAGCTCTGATTACGCCTTTTGTGTCTAACCTGGCCCTTTGTGCCCTCTCTAAACGAGAATTTCGTTTCTCGGCCGGTGTGCGCGTTTTACGCCACGCCGAAACAAAACCAGGCGTATGTGAAATTATGCTTAACCGTATTAACAGTTTCCACTTTTCGTAAACGTCACAGGGTGGAAACGGCCGTTGGATTCCATTGTAACGTACAAAGGGCACGAAATCGGTAAAACTTGATAAAACTGATTGAAAGCTTTTAAACGGGAATTGATATTGAGTCGCTGAGAATGCATCGAATCCGCATATTTTCCACCATCGATTTTCGAATTTCGACGATGAAACATCGGAACGACTCGATGAAATATTTAAATATACATGCGATTTTTTCAAGCGGAAAATGTACGATAATATATTAA
>NW_006263560.1:160450-161041 GCF_000469605.1 Apis dorsata | reverse complement strand
ATATATATATATATATTAATCACATTATTCTATTCCAAAAAATCCAAACTCTATTCGATTAAGAACAACAAGAAATACGAAAACCAAGAGAACCGTATTCTCTTGTTGCTTGAACAATCATATCGAACAACCATATGACGAAATCCTCTTTTCATACAAAACTTCTTACCCTTAATTCGCCGTATCCAAGAACATCTTTCTGATCGGAAGATCGAAAAATGAAATATCCCCCAAGTTGTGCCGCGATCGACGCGCCGCATGTCTCGACCGATCGCCACCCTTTTCCCTCCTCGCCTTCAGACTACTTCCTTAACTTCCTCTTAATTCCCAACTTCTTACGCCCCGTTCGCAAAGCCGATTCCGACCGACCTCATTCCCCGCGGATCCTTTTGTCCAGAAAATTTCCGCACTTCCGCGCCGCTGCGCCACAATCGAGCCCTACGCTACATCAAGCGATGTAGGGCTTGCGCAGACACGAGCATCGTGCACGTGCAAGAGAAAAGGAATCCTCCACGTTTTGCATCGCGGCAAGTTTATTAGAAGACCGAGCTTTTAGCCTCTCCGCAATGCAGGAGAAAGTTTGGCGCGAAC
>NW_006263560.1:155269-160374 GCF_000469605.1 Apis dorsata | reverse complement strand
GTCTCAGAGAGTTGGCGCGAGGTTTTCCCCTTGGACTTTTTTTTTTTTTTCCTCCTCCTCTTGCTCTCCTTTTAATCTCTTCCCGATTATTTTTTCGAATTGATTAACGGGTATCCAGGTGGAAAATCTTCGGTTTCGGAGGTTAGGAACAGTTTCTTGGCGAAGAATACTCGTTGGCGAGGAAGGCGGAGTTTCGTTCTGTTCCGTCACTGCGGTCTCGTTAGTCTCGCTTCCTGTGATTGATTAATTGATTGACCGATGCATTCGAATGAAGTTTCTTCTGTTGTCCCTTTGCTAGTTTTAGGTGTCGTGTTTAAGGGATTGGCATGTTTAGGAGGGAAAATAAGGCTGAAGGAAATATTCAGATTTGTTTAATTAATACGAGACTTTTTTTTCGTATATGCTATCGATCAATCGTATCATCTTAATATCATTGTTGATTGATTAACTTGTTTATTTCGTAAGTTAAAGTTCAAGAAAATTACCGAATATTTGTTCATAATCGATTGAACCAGTATACGGACAGTTTGTGCTCTTACAATCTCGATGATTAATTGAGATTACAAATAAAAGAAAAAATAATGATATGATTTTTTCTATTTTGTGAATACTTTATGATATTTTACATAATAGTTTTTAAAGATATTTTAATTGCATAAAAATCTATAATATATTTATCAGTAATAGTAAAACAGGATTGAATTATCCATACTATGTACGTACATTTTCAAAATTACAGGGTTACAAAATTTTACAACGAAGCAAATATTTGTCACACAAACAGAAAAATTTCGAAATTTTAGAATCCACAATCCACAACGGAATGATGGCAAACTCTACGTCGAAGAAACATAATCACGCGATAAGTTGGCGAAACGGGAATATGTTTTCGGTCGTAACAAGTTTCCCGTGTACGCGAAATGTTATTTCTCCTTGCCAAGAGATTTCGGCTTCGTGAGGACCGGTTAAATTTTCGACCTCTCGAGCACGTTGCGGAGGCGATTTTCAAGCGCCAGAAACGAGGTCGGTCTCCTCCTTCTTAATACGGATTTTGGTATTAATATCGACACTCGGTTTAGCAGCACTTCCAAGACATTTTCCACCATCCGCCCGTCATCCGAACGCTAGATTTGCGCTTAAATCCTCCCTTTCATCCGAGATTCGTGCCAAGTTCACACCTGACCACGCCTCGATATCCCATTTCACGCAAGATAATTGTTTCTGATTTACTTTGATTAAATTTCTGTCTCATCATTCTTGTCAATGGATAAAAATACTTGCAAATTTTCCATATTTTTTTCACTTCATTTTCAAATCTTCTTTGCGAATCAATTAATCTTCCCCATTTCAAGAAATAATCCAATTCGTTCGAGTATTCAAAAGTTATTGATGAGCGACGATTTTTCCTTTCTTTATTTTTAAAATAATTAAAAATTTCGAAGTGTTCACGATCCGGCGAAGAAATTAATAAAATAATATCTGCCTCGCGTCGCGCAACAATTAACTTTTCACGGAGAACCGTGCAAAATTCAATTTCATGTTTAATCCCTTCTCAGACGTACGCGTGGACGGTAAACGTAGCGGCTAAAATAAATGTTACTGCTAGACATTTTCCTGCTAGACCAAACTGCCTCCTCCTCTTCTCCTCCCCCTTCAACTCTCTTAAAACTCCTTCCGTAAAAACAAGAATACCATCCACTGGTGTGTCCACTCGCAACCAAAGTAAACCAAACACGAGAGACACCCTCTCCCCGACCGAAGGAAAGACGATATAAAATAGGCACGGTTTTCATGAAATAAAGCGAAGAGTGCAGAGCTGGGAGCGCTGTACAGTTGCGTCGCGACAGGGACGGTGAGCTGGTAGTCCTGCTGGGGATCCTGCGTGTTTCCCCCCCGGTAATAACCCACATTGTTCGAGACCCCTTATCGCGCGTGGGCGTAAAGGAAGGAAAGGAAGGAGGGAGGATGGAGGGAAAGAAGGAAGGAAAAGATCGAGGGAGAAAAAGGACACTCGAAGGCAGGAAAAAGAAAGGGTGGGATCACAACTAGCCGGAGGGGTAGTGATCCGAGATCTCGCAATGGGGAAGTGCAAGCTCAGGCTAAGTAAAACGAAGGTCTAGGGCAAGTCGATATATATATCACCCTTCCATGCTCTCCTCCTGCTCAAAGATTCCTCCTAGCCCTTTCAATCCCCCGAGGTAAGAGAGCCACGCCACTCGAGACCGACGCAGCCGCGTGGAAGCTGGCAATTCAGTGTCGGCGACCCCTCGCGAATCACCAAGGGTGGGTAGGTAAATCGAGGAGCAATAACAGACCCTTTATTCGAGGATAGCTGGTGCACGTGGCTGTGTTCAGGTGACTGATTGATGATGCGCGGAGGAGAGATGCGATTATATTGCGAAATTCTCGTCTCGTGGATCGTGGGACGCGTTTAAAGGGGCGCGTTTTATGGGGTTTATCTCCTCGTTTTCGCAGAAAGATTTTAGAGTTGTTCTTTTTCTTTCGAAACGATTGCAATTATTTCAAATATTTGGATAAAGGGAATTTGGATGTATGCGTGGTGGCTTTTGCCACATTGCGTGTTTCATATTTCTTCGTTTCTTCGAATTTTGAATGGAGAGATTCGATGTAATTTTCTCTAAGAGTTTAAATGACCAAAACTATTCGGGATTACAACTGAATGAACTCTAATGGGGATGTGCTTTAACGAGCTGTGATCAAGTATGATTTATTATAATGCGAGCACGCTTCTCGAACCTATTGTATCATAATTGACAGAGCCATTATTATAGCCAGCGACGTACATCAATGATCTAACTCTATTATTTCAAGCTCAAAGTTTGTACCATTTTCGTTTCAAATTTCAAATTTATTGGTATATATGTATATAGAAATTTTATACATATATATTGAGCAATCAAAGGATTTATATACGTAAGGAAATTACGTATCGAGGAGAGAAACAAAAAGTTCTACGATATTGGCGTAAAACTTTGATGTAATATCCTCATCAAACAAAATCCACTTTCAAGACCCGGAGAACCGATCGCTTCAACGGTTCTTATCCCCGAAAAATATCTTAGGAACTCGATCATGGTGGTATAATGGGGTTCGTTGAAAGATAAACCGGGATGGAGAGGATGATGGATCGCGACCACGGGGCTCAAGTAAACACGCGAAACTTGGCATGCAGGTCATATCGTGGAAATGATTTCTCCTTCTGCCAGTCGTACCAGTTGCCAAGCAAATGGAATCCCATGTTCTTTTTTTTTGTTTTTTTTCTTTCTTGTTTTTTTATTTTTCCTTTTTATTATTACAACGAACTATGGATTCAATTCAGGCCCGTCGGACAGAACATCGACCTGTTTCACTGACACACTCTCAACTGCTCTTCCATTAGTAGGCAAACCTGAAAAGAGCGAGTGAATGAATAGACAAAGAACGAATAAACAAAGGGAAACGCGATCTCAGAGCTTGATTCGCTCCGTCACGAGTCCGACTGGCTGCATTTTTCTTCCCTCTATTTTTTTGTTTTCTCTTCTCTCTCTTTCCTTCTTTTTTCCTGTTTCTTTTTTTTTTTTTTATTAATTCATCAATCCGTCGACATTCTCTTCCCGTTTCGGTTCTTTATCGAGCTTGAATGTTCGTTACAGATTTGCCGAGCGTTCAAGCGTTTCGTCGAAAAATTTTTCCATCGATCCGTAAAGTGGCTCCATCCGATTTTAAACCGATGCCAGACGCGAGTTTTGATTTTTGTCGTTGCTCGAACACGCGTAAATGTTCGTTGAATTGCCCATTTACATCCTTAATATCCTTTGTGACTCAACTTTTGCTTCTCTCTGGTAAATTCGTTCTTCTCCATCAGGACTTTTCCTTCTTCTTCTTTTTTTTTTTTTTTGCTTTCTCTTCTCTTTTCTTTGGTGCTCCACAACCTGTTCCACCTTTTTCTTGTTATTCCTTTCTCGATCCACGTACATTGTTTCCCCGTCGTACGATCTATTAAAAGGAATTTTCGTCCGATAAACGAACAGGGTAAATATTTTCGTGCAAATATTTATATAAAGGGGGAGCATGGAAAGGGGTGGTTCGATCTTTTCAAAGAGACGGCCAATACGAACGAGCTACGAGGTGTGATAGCTTTCTTATTTTTATATGCATTATACAACGACTACCCTCGGATCTATTTTACTTTATTCACGTTCCAGCATCGCGTTTGTACCTACAATTATGCGGAACGTTTATTACTACTGAGATTAAGAGGTTGAGAAATTTCGTCGAGACTTTTAAATTGTACAGAGCGAAAAAAGTGTTGTCGATTTGTTATTAATTTTAATTTTTTAGTAGCACGAAAGGAACTCATCGTCTATGCTTCAGTTTAATTTAATTTTGTTGATTAATTAATATTATGGCAAGTTATTCGTACAACAAGTTTAATTAATCGGGACAATGCAGTATTTATCGATTTTTCTTTAAAATTAGCCAGCTAAATTAAAAAATAAAAATTCCCCCTTCGTTCAACTGATATTATCGATAAAATTTCATAACGAGATCTAATTCGTTCTATTTAAAAATTCTAAAACTAAAATTAAAAAGAAAAAAGATTTCCGATTGACTTGAAATTTTTTGATTCAAACGCATACAAACACCAAATCTGTTTAATGTTAAATAAAACTTCATATCGAAGACTCGAGTGTTGCACAAATATTGTATATTCACTTTTTGTAAAGTTTCAATGACTATCCAAATATTTATACACGCTGTATAAACATTTCTCGCATTTATATATCTACTTTTACTTCTAAACTGACAAAAAAAAAAAAAAAAAGAAAAATAACAATTCTATTTTCTCTACGCATCGATCGAATCATATCATTCGCCGAAATCGATGAAAATTCCCGTTTCCCCTCGAGAGCACACCAGGAACGCATACGGGGAAGAAAATTAATCGAAACTCCCCGATCATTCAATCGCGAAATTGTTACCAATATCCAACGACATTAACGAATCGACGAGAGAACGAGCCCTCATCCCCCTCCCTCCCCATCACGTACCGTCACGCTTCCGGTTCCGTGACGCTCGAATCGGGTCATTGGAACAGAACCCAG
>NW_006263560.1:153025-153697 GCF_000469605.1 Apis dorsata | reverse complement strand
AGATGTCGATATCCGGACCAGGAGGGGCGTGTACGGACTGTGGAGTATAAGGGTGTGAGTGAGTAGTAACGCGTTTGAACGGTGCTCTCGGGAAGACCTGTCTACTAGAGATGTTTCTTCGCGCAGAGGAAAAACTGGAGGAATAATATCGATAATAATAATAAATAACGATGGAGGGATAACGTTAATAACGTTAAGGGAAGTTAAATCTTCGTCGACGAAGAATCGTAACAATTGGTCACCATCGCGTGTAACGATGTAGAATATTCAGAGGTATATGGAATGTCGTGATCGTTCATCAGTCACCCCCTCCCCGTTGTTGACGGGGCAACAACAACGGAGTTTCACGGGTGACGGATAGCAAATTTAAACAACCCCCCGCGCCGGCAGTTGTACCGCTGTTTCGCTACGTAATCTCACAACCCTGTTATCTTGTAACCCCGTTCACACGCGCACGCACACACATGTGCGGGGAGGAGAGGTAGGGATACGGATAGGATGCAGAACATTAGCGTTAATATCAGCGTGTTGATGTTCAGCTACGCTCGAAGCTCGGGTAGCGGCTCGTGTGCGCCGCGGTGGTAGGCAGTGGTGGTAGGATAGGATTTGCCAACGAGGCGGCTCGGTATTGGTAATATTCGGTGTATTGCGCACACGTGGAGAATAGGGAGG
>NW_006263560.1:151327-152947 GCF_000469605.1 Apis dorsata | reverse complement strand
GAGCGACGCTGCGTCGAGTTCGCTCCTGGGGGTCCCGTCGCGAACTTTTCTCCTTTCTCCTGAAACCGTTATCGCGTGCAACCAACACGCTTGTGCTCGCCACGGTTGCTATCAGCGATTCGACTTGGCGTTGCCGCGCGCCCTGCCGAGCCGTGGAAAGGAGGAGAGAAGAGGAAGAGGTTGTGCTCGGTTCGGTCGAGACGAGAAACGAGGCGTTGAATCGCGGGTCGCTCGGTTCGTTTCAGTGCACTGCGAACCGAAGTGAGTTGAAATTGATCGATACGGCTGGATACGATAGGAAGAGGTGCGATGTTGCTGGTGATTGGTGGTGATTGACGTGGAGGATCGCCAGGGTGGAAGGATATATCGTTTCGATGCACGTGGTCGGCGAGGAGGTTGGACACGAGGCGAAAGCTCTGAGCTAACCATCGGGATTCGAGGTTAGGAATTGGTACANTCGACGGTCGATCGACGCTCCGCCAAGAACGTCCTCGTGGGAAGGACGTCATCGTGGGTATCTACGTTCTAGGGGTTGCTACGGGCGCGGACATACGGGGAGGAGTGGGGTGCGAAACGGGGGCGAGGGAGGTGTTCGCCAACGACGAGAGCCAGGTCTAAAGTGAATCTCGGTTGGGCGGTTGGAAGGTTAACGTCCACGGTCTCGCGCGTGTGAGTGGCGTCGCGAGTGAGGAGAGAGAGGATCGTCGGAGTGTCACGAACCTGAGGGATGTCACGGTTCCTCGAGCTGTTTCCGCGTCAAGTGCGATATTAGAGCTGGAAAACATTGTCACGTGGATTTGCTCTCGAGACGCGATAAAACGGTCCAATTCTCTCCTATTTTTTTCCTTTCTTTCTCTCTCTCTCTCTTTCTCTCTCTCTCTTTCTCTCTCCGTTCCGTGTGCGTGCGTGAAACGGCAATTGGTGAGATCGTGTGGGAAGAACGATCGTGCGTCGATCCAAGCGCAGGGATAAACGACGCAGGATGAATGGATGGATCGGGGAGAAACGACGGTATAATTGGCCGGTGTATTTATAGATAACGAGGTGGTTGGATCGGCTAGCTTAATTAGCGGTCGATCGATGATAGGGATTTCGTGTTGGAAAGGTGTTGGAATTTGTTTCGGGAAGAGAAGAAAGAAGCGGATGCCGCTCGCCAAGTGATCGGAAAATCGTTGTCGCCAATCAATGAAAAGTCTTCCCTGTGTGTTTCAGTGAAATGAAAGCCGAGTTTTCCGACAGTTTCTCAGTGTTGAAAAAGTGCGAAAAACGAGGAGAAGGCATCGATAATCCCTGGCATCGGTGTGATCCCCCCTCCTCTCCCCCCAGTGAAATCGTCGTTCAGGTGTAAACATCCAACAGGTTCCACGATGAAACGACCGTTGAAACGCGTACGAGGATCGAGGCTGCCCTGCTGATTCGTCCCAACGTTTTGGATTATACACGCTATCCGTTGTTCGGCTTTAAATGTGGTGGATTCCCGCCCTACGTCGCTAGGGCGAGCACGTGAATCAACCCTCATAACGAAAATCGATCGCGTACGAAACGTGGCCTGGTAAGTTCCATGGGAGAGAGCATAAAGCCCCTCGTAATATTCCGGCGCAAAGTTTCGGCTTTCGCCCG
>NW_006263560.1:145252-151138 GCF_000469605.1 Apis dorsata | reverse complement strand
GTTGCGAAAGCAAAAGGAAAAAAAAAAAAAAAAGAATAAAAGAAAAAAAGGAGAGCAATCTTGGGAGAGTTGCACGCTAAAAGCACCGAGAATAGTTTCTTTGCCTGTCCAAGGGATGCATCAAAATTTATAGCAGTTCTGGCAAACTTCTCCAGTTTCGAAGAGGAACGAAAGTCGAAGAATCTTTCGTATAGCTGCAACGACCAGGATTACTTCGAGGTCGCCGAGAATTTTTTTTCCCCTCGATAAGAAGCTTCGGTTTCTTCTCTCTTAAGATAAGGGGAATAAGGGCTTCTGGAACTTCTTCTTTTCTGTATTTATCCTGCTACTTGTTTAGTTGAGATATTATAAAATCTATACCGTGTCTTCTTGATAAAGCGTTCGTTCTATGATTATTAAAAAAATGTGCTTCGAATGCTCTTCGATTTTTGATGAGTTTCGTTTAGCTTTCCCGATATGTAGGGTTGTTGAAGATCACCAGCATTTCAATGAACTTTGCTCCTGCGCATCTTAAGGCTCGTTACGTAATCGCAGAATTCAAGGCTTTCGTTCAGATGTTAATCCAAAGCGGCGTTAAACGTTCCAAACTTGTTTCCCCCTTAATTAATATTTCCCCTTTTTCTTCTTCTGGATCCAGATGGGAAACGCGATGCATCTTTTGTGACTGGAAACGCGAGGAATTTCCTCTTTCGAGAAGTTCGAGAGGATTGAACGACACCGAGGTGTCGGCCGAAGAAGCCATTTTCCATTTTGGTCTCTCCAGTCTTTCCTCGAGAGATTGAAACGACCCAAAGGTTCAAAGGGATCGAATGGAAAAAAGAGAAATCCTGAAGCGATCGAATTTCCTTCCTCGTGATTTGCTCGCAACGCAAAAAAACGAATATGTTGAACCCTCAAATAACGTTGAAATATCTCGAGGAATTCTTTCGATTTCCTCTCGATCCCTAATGAAGTTTTTCTCCGCCATTAATCGACACTCTCGATATCGCGCGCCACCCTCGAAAGAGGGTGAGAAACCTCCTGTTTGCGCGGCCACGAAATCACCCTCTCCCTGTACAAGCTCGTTCGATTAACTATCTTAAAGGCTTTAGCGGTGTCCAGTTACAAATACTTTTCTCCGTTTCATTAACCATCGTCTCGATCATGTCTCGATTTCACGCTTCGTTGCATCGAATCGATCAATTTGACGACGTTCGTCGAAGGATATTCGTATTTCGAGCAACGTTATACGATTTGCAATCGTGGAATGGTGAAAATTAGCGGTGTTAAAACAGCGTGGACAATTTTTTGAAAAGTTAAGTTTTGATTTCGTTACGAATCTGTTTGGATTCGAAGGATTTTCTTGGGATATTCAATCCCTCTCGTTTGTCCACTCGACCGTGAATATATATTTTTCCCCCTCTCAAGTTCCGCGCGCTCTATAAAATAGCGAAAGTTGTAGAGAGAGGACAGGGGAGCACGATGGTCGTGAAACGTTAATAAGACGAGTGACAAGGTTTATCGGTGTTCGATATTTGCGTAGTTTCACTTGGAAAGTTCACAGCGGGAAATAGTAATAAATATTCGTAAAATGTTACTCATCTCGAACTTTCGACTAACCTAGTTTGAATAATTCAGACCCTATCCGTTATGCAAGACTGTATGCGGCGAATAGAAGAAGATAAGCTATGATCCATTCTTATATCAAATAGGGTTGTATTTTTGCAGATAACGTGTCACAATTTTCTAATTAATTAATCGATTCAATTGGTTCTATTTTTCCAACGATTATTATCCAAATATAAAAAAATCATTCATATATCGAAACGCGATCTTCAATTACGATTTAGTGTACAATATTTAACAATTTCTCTGGAAAAAGGATATATAAACCAGGTTTCAAAGAAGGAAAAGAAGTACATATATATATTATCCATTCGATAATCGATTGAAACGATATCCCGTACGCCACTAGATCAAGATAATCTCGAAGCCAAAAGTCCGAAAATCCTATCACCCGCAACAAATAACGTACGCCGCGTTTATAACGAACTCGAATAAAGCCACGAGGTATCGGTATAGTAGCCGCGACCGCGTTCAAGTGGCTCCCAAAACGTTCGTGCAAAACGGCTCATTTGCATCTGGGAATCTGTACAATCGAATCGTCCTCCCAATTATTATCCAATAAACATCCCTCCTCCTCCCCCATCCATGATACTGGTGTGTGCTCGAATTCAAATTCCCTCGCGATCTCCCTCCTCGAACCACGAACCACGTTTCTTCCAACGTCCATCTTGGGAAACGAGGATAATCGATGATCGAAAAGCGCGTCTCCGATTAAATCGATTAGAGAGATGTATTGCATTTCGTCGTGGACTTGAAACTTGATTATCGGTTAACTGGAGGAGGAGAGGGGAGATAGAGGGTAGAGAGGCTCGATGTTTTGACAATCGAGGTATCGGATGACCCGATCGACGTACACACAGGTGGTCGATGGATTACCTTCTACATGAAATGTCGCATGTGCGACAAAAAATGGAGGAAAATTGAAAATTCACCTGTTTCATACATCCGCTGATTATGCACGTCGAGACGAATTTCGCTCTCCCCTTGTCTTCCTCTTTTTTTTTTTTTTCTTTTCTTTTCTTCCTCTCTGCCGTTTTCCATCTCGAGCCTCGCCTCGATGTTATAACGACGGAGTAGAGGCGGTGGTTTCCTTTGGCGGTGAAGTTCGATACTGATTTTGGAAACTATGGAAATTTCGGGGAGCCGAGTTTGCCGGGGATTAGAATAGCGTATAGAATTTCATGAAGCTCTCGCGTTCATGACAGGGGATGTGTGCGAGATTTTTCTTCTCGGGAACGGGGACACGAAGATTGTAAAGGATTCTTGTTCGAATAAAACTTAAGTTTTCTCTCGAGTAAAAATTATATCACGATTGGGAAAGTCATCTATTGATATATAATATTTGCTCGAAATCAGTTTAAAATTAATCGACGTAAATATATATATTGTCTCCTCGATAGAAGAAAATTGGAAAATTCGATAAATCCGTATCCGTATCCGTACGTATTCTGTCAGGGAACAAAAGACAACGCGTTCATCGTCACGAGCGGGAAATATGTGGATCAGTGGATGGATCGGGGACACGGATAGAGCCAGCGGGAGAAGATTAATGGAAAAGTTAAAGGTGAAGAAGCTGAATAAAAACCTCGGACGAAGGAAAGGAACGAAAGGATAAGGGAAAAGTGTCGAACGGATGGAAGCGTGGATCGTTCCTCTTTCGAGAATTGTGAAGCGGATCTGGGCGTATCGCATCGTGTCGCTTCGTGGCTCGATTCTCTGTCGTCGTCATTCATCATCGGTCGTAATTACGCGATTTGCATCGAAATGGAAATCACGTCCGACTTTAATGGCATGTTAAGGGCAATAGATCGGCAGATCTATCCCACGGATTTTTAGGGATCTCTGTTGAACGCGACGCGATGAACTTCCATGAAAAATCGTCAATCGAATGATTTCGATGATAGAATAATTTCTATTGTATATGAATTTTTGCATTTTGTTTTGAGACTCGATCGAAATCAGAGGAAGGGAGAAAAGGAGATTATTAAATTAGTAAAAATCTCTTACTTTTTTTCATAAATTCGTAATGTAATCAATTTTGACAACATTCTAATTATCTTTGGTCACTTGAAAAATATTTTTAATATTTGAATATTTAAAATAGCCAATTTTGTTATAAATCCGTTTAATTTAATTTTCTATCACTTTTCTTCTGTTTGAGTTATCACTCTTTGTGCACAAAATATCATCAGATAGCAATGTTTCGCGTAAACTTGCATTCACATTCTATCAAAGCAGTTCAAACTTGTTTGTGTATTATTTTGCCAGCGTAAAATATTGTGCACTGCATCGAATAGATCCTACCAATACACAGTGTATCCCTAATAATGAACGGTGAAAGCGGGATTAAAACGTTCATGAAAACGTGGGCTTACTCCCATAGATAGAACGAGCGCGTTCGTTTCGATTGTATTAATTAAAATTAATTTAAACACAACGATTCTCAATTCGACTAATAACGGGAGGGGATTTTGGTACGACGACGTTTAATTAATTAAGATTGCAAAGATTCAGATTTTTAGTTGAACGAAAAGATCGAACTCGTCATAAAGAAAGTCACGAGGGATACACTTCTTCTTCATCGAGAGAAGTTTTCAAGTGTGTTTCAAGGGGTGGCGCGAAATCATGGTTCGAGGAGGGAGAGAGGGGTGGAGACGGCGAGGGAAAACGCAACGACCCCGTCACCTTGATTAATCGCCTGATTCTAATGTCCCAATTTATGCCGCAATCAAGGTAATTTGACGTTTAATCAAAGCAACTGTACGACGTTGGGCCAATGAATTGCAAATCCTGATCGTTGATCGGAAGATTTAGGGGGATGCTAATCGATACGGCCGAAATTTGAAAGTTGCGAATGTGAAATATATTGTGAAATTAAACGGTGTTCTATAATTGAAAGTAGAAAGAAAGTTGCTTGAGAACAATTCAAAAATGTGAAAAATAAGAAATTATTATTATTTGAAATATAAGTCAAAACTCGAGTCATTTTGAAAAATAACAAAAGAAACTGTAAATTTGATTAATTCGCAACAGAATATTATATAATGGAATTAAACACGAACGAATCTTCATTTGTAAAAATTTTTTTTTCGAAAAATCGAATTTTTTAAAATTTTTGTCAAGTTCGTTTATTTATTTATTTTTTTTTTTGATGCGATATTTTTTACGTTTATTCAATATTAAATTTAATCTCTGCATAAAAAATTACATTGTTTTTCCATCGATTCGTGACAAATATGATCATAAATGACACGATATCGATCACTATCCAACTCGAAAATTGAAAAATCAATATTTTACATTAACCAACTCAACATATCAAAAAATTTTTAATCTTCCAATATAATCAAGTGTGCAAAGATATATATATGAAAAATGCAAATAATGAAAAAGTTGGACGATTCGTTTATCTACTATGGAAAAATCATTCAGAAAAGAATTTAAAGTTCCTTCGATTTACATTCTTTTTCTTCCCCTACTTTTGAAACATATCGCTCCATAATATTAAAATATATTATATGTTTAACGTAACATACATTATTCATAAAACTCTAGGTGCAATATTTAAAAGAGATAGTGGATCAAAAAGTAATTTAAAATGCGATACATTTTCAAAAAGCCACACCAGACCATGTTAATTACAAGAAGGTGGGGGGGAGGGAGGGCAAGAAATGTGGATCACTTAGGAGGGAGTAATGTAATCTCCATATTTTAAGCACGAAGCTAGCAAGAAAGCCCTTGTACGTATCTTAAGAACCTTTTAGTGGTGCATAAGGTTCCCATAAAAATATTATTATGTGAAAGTATAAACACGAAAGTGGGAGTTTTTATTATAGGGCTTATCCTTTATACGTGTTGATACACGTATCAAGAAACAAAAGAGAAATATAACTCCCCTTTTTCCAAGTCGTTGAAAAAGAAACGATTGTATAATAAATTTTTTCGAATTTAAATCTTTGACTGGAATGATGTAGGTCAAATTGTTGTTACACATGGAGGGACGTTGTGTATAGGTGGTAGGCTTGTGTTACACGTTCCACCAACAAGACTGTAATAGGATATCTGAACAAATAGGTGTAACGCCAATGGAACAGTGATCAATTATGCGTTCATGAATGTATAGTGGGGGGATGTACAGTGATTTAATTTAATTGTACACTCGCTTCAAGCACATTCTCGCTCAATTTATCCAATAAAAATGTACTGTCGTTTAATAAAATAACTCGTTTTTTATCGCTTCAGTAAATATTCTATATATTTTATGCGCGAACCAACTAATAT
>NW_006263560.1:144238-145027 GCF_000469605.1 Apis dorsata | reverse complement strand
TTTTTTTTTTTTTTTTTTTTTTAGTGAAACAATGCAAGTAAGAGAATATAATGACAGTGGCAAGAAACAATGTCCACAGATTATTCTAAGAATAAAATGAGCACGTTTGAACACAGACAATGAGAAAATTTCCACGCTCAATGGGGATGCATTAACGCTGACACACATTAGGAATGATATCAAATATGTCAGATCAAATATAAAATACAGAGCATGGATGAAACGATGCACGCAATGTGCTCGTTAAATCTCTCTAATTCTCGAAACGATTCGCGGACTTTTATAAATCGAAGGGAATCTTAAATGTTAAATATTCCGTGGCATTAAAACTTTTTTTAATAACTTTTAATCTGCAGTAAATCGTTAATTCTACGTAACGACGTAAGCGGTTGCCGTAATATCATCAGGTGAATTAATGAATCTTAATGAATTCCTATGTTGGGATTATCTTAGCACAGAAATCTTAAATGCGTTAAATGTGTCGCTTATGAAAAAGACGTATCTTTTTATTTCTTTAATATTTTAAAGAAATTCATAAAGGACATCCACCATTTCTTTATGAATGTCAAATTAGAATTAAAGCTCGTTTATTCCATACGATCTTCCAACTCTTTTATCCAAGATCATCTAATTTCGTTATATTAACAAACGATACTGTAATCCTCTTTAAAGATATAAAAAAGAAGATTTCCGTTCAGAAATTTAAAAAAGTCTTTTTTAACAATGGTGAAATCTTCCATGGATGAAACTTTCGAAATTTAAATTTTAATCCATTGAAAGGGGAGAAGG
>NW_006263560.1:136091-144028 GCF_000469605.1 Apis dorsata | reverse complement strand
AAAAAAAAAAAAAGAAAAAAAATACATAACGTACTCGACGAACAGAGCAAGCGAGACGATTTTAACTTTAAGGGCGAAGTAAAAAATGGGCCAATAAATAACCGCAGTTCTCCTCCGGTTGAAATAACGAGCAGAGCCCCATCTTGTACGCAAAAAAAAAAAAAAAAGAAAAAAGAAAAAAAAGAAAGAAAAAAGAACCGTTATATATATTCACAAACCACTGAGGCTAACATTCATTTAAAAACTTTCATATTAACAATCTCTGCCTTCCATCTAGCAATTAACTTGAATCGGTTAATCAAGCGGAGAAATATTCCTCTCCACGACGTTATATTCTATCTGTCATCATTTCGGGGGATTCGACGATCGATGTCGAACAAATTGACAACAAATGTACAACGATGTTTACACGGTGAATTTACGCGGAAATGTCAAGAAGCGGGGCGCGGATGATCCGATTATAGGTTTAAAAGTACTCTTACGCGAGAACGAGCCCATTGTTGAACGAACGACGACACTTTGGGAACAAAAACTCGAACGAGAGAAAACTTGTTGTTGTCTCGTCCAGGGTCTTCGCGGACCCGTGGATCGATACCCGGTGATTGATCCCCCTCCTCCCCGCTTTTCTAGGGTACTGGCCTCTAGACGAGGGTCGCTCGTGAAGGGTCTACCGAAAGATACGATGAATTATCCTAAAGGGAACGTGACGTAATAGAAGTTGATCCCGAAATGTTATTTATGGATGTTTCTATCCGGATGGAATTTGTTTTTTTTTTCTCTTCTTCTTTTTATCTTATTCGATACATATACGTGGTGTGCACATCTTCGATAACGTGTTCCTTTTTCTTTCTTCGATTTTATTTAGAGCAATAATTTTTCGAAGATCGGTCGAAGGTTATTTGAAAGTCGTTCGAAGGTCGTTCCAAAGATATTTATTATCTAGCAGTCGAAATTCCACGTGTATAAATGTTATTATCGTAATTATTATTGTTAATTATCGTTAATCCATTAGAAAAGATGGAACACGATATTTTCGACAAAGATACAAATGCTAATTACAGTTAGTTCGAGGATCGAGTAAAAGTTTGAATGCCAAAGAAACCAGTGATGTAGAAAACGAAGTTGGTTGAAATTTCAGTGTCAATTAAGAAGTTGAAAAGAGTGAGGGAGATGATCTTAATCTGTAAGACAGAAGCTAAAGAGAAGAGGCGTTATTGAATTCAAGAGCAACGAGTGAAATTGGATCAAGAATTATTAAAAAAAAAAAAGATAATTTAATTGATTCGATATCAATCTAATAAAAAAAAGGAGAGATAAAAAAATGGTATAATTCAATGATCATAAAAATACATATACAAGTGACAATAAGAAATTGTTACACATCGGATAAAAATATTCCGAATAAAAAAATAACAGAGATTGAAAAACTCGATATATCTCATTCCATTTTTCCCTCTGTTTTTATTATATGCTATTTCCTTTTTTGTTTTTTTTTTTTTATATATATCACAAGTGATTAACTTTAATCGTTCGAAAGCACGATATAATCGAGAATAATCGACAAAGAACGATCGGTGAGCAACAAACAATGATCGATAGAGGAATATTCATGGACAGTGTATACATACAGTTGCTAACAATTCTATCCCAGGAATCAAACTTTAATTCAACTTCCATCCGTTATCTCGTTATCGTTCTCTCAATTAATTCTCCGACGAACAGTTTTCTCGATTTCCTAGGAAAAACAGCTTCTTCGTGAAGATTCTCTTTGAACCTTTGCCATTCTCTTGTTACCTGATCACCTGAAGAGCATCTTTTTCTTTTTCCTTTTTTTTTTTTATCAAAATATCGCGTTACAAAGTAATGTTTCCAGGCGGATACTCGAACAGGCGACCAGCCTCAATTTCCACGTTCAACTTGCAAAATCTCGTTTCGCTATGGTCGCTATGAATTTATAGTTTAATTCAAGCGAGGGGAAACATCATTAAACGTCTTTAAACCGCAACATATTCATCCTCGATCAACGTTAACACGTATTGCACATAGGATTCGATTCAAATTGGAAACTTTGTTTCGCGAACGTGATAAATTATTCGATTCATCGAGAGGAAAAATTGAGGAGAGACAGGGGGGAAAAGAGGGGGAAAGAAAAAAGAGAAATATTCGCAGAAAAAGAAAAATATTCTCTGGAATTGATTTCCAACCGTAGTGGAAATAAAATAAAATGAAAAAGTAGGGGGAGAATTATTGACAAGTGAATATTGTTAGAATCAATGCGTGATTTGTAAATGTTCGTCCGAACCGGTGATAAACGTTCGTTCAATTATTTCGAACGAAGCGGGCGGACGATTTATCGAGTTCGCAGGCAATGTCTGACGAGTTTTTATTTTAATTGCAATTAAATTTTCATTATTTTCGAAACGAGTAATAGCTTTGACTCTCGCGTTGGACATTTCGATACGAAAGTTCGTAAAAACTATGTCAAACGTGTTGAATTGAATTTTGTAGGAGAATGTTTGATAAAGGGATCGATAGACGGGCAAATGAAAGTTGGTTAAAGAGTTGAAGAAGAAGCGTTTCAAATTGCACGAAAATTTAAATTCTTCTGTGTGTTTTTTGAATCTGCTATTTCGAAAAAACCTTCGAAAAATTTAAATACATTATTTATGAAGAGTAATGAAACAATTTTCAAATATCGATCGTATTAAATTCCACGTCCAATATTTGTAAAGATATTCTCGTGTCATTTCTTTTTTCCATCCCGAACACTTCGATTCCTCGATCTAGAACACGGATCATCGTTAAAAATTAAACTTTCATTACTCTGAATACCCTATTGAGTACCAAGAATACTCTCGATTACAAATCCGTCTTTTCTCTCTCTCGAGGGAGGAAGTTCATCGAGGATGAAAAACTTAGCAAATCTTTGGATAGACGGAAGCAGCAACGAGCCGATAAGCAGAAATACAATCGATGATCAATTAATTCATGGACAAGGCGATTTGTTCGATGAAGCTTGGTCTGGGCTTCACGAGAGGTTGTCACGTACAGACGGTGCTGTGGATTACAATGTCGGGCACGCGATACGTAACGGAGAAAGTGGGAAATCGAAATTTATGCTGTTGAGTTAGACAAAGGAAAGGGATCGATCCCTTTTATCGACGGTTTATGCCAGCGATAAATGGCTTCGAATCGTGGCTGGATCAAATGGAATTATTGCTTTGTTGTGAAGAATGGACGAATTTGTCGAAAGTTTTGAACGCCAAAAATATTATGCCAACTATCGAAAACGAAAACGTGCAGATAAACATGAATCATTATAGAAATATTCTTCCATCATATTTGTTATTATTCCTCAATCAATCTGAATAAATATTTATGCGATCGATATTTCTTAAACGAAGAAACGTTATTGTAATTAAAAAAAAAAGAAAAAAAATATGCTTCGAATCGAACAAAAATTGTCTACTCGCGAAAATTCTCGTTCATAATATAAATTTCCACACTGCTGATCGAACAAGATACATCCATTTACCAATACGTCCATTTACCAACTATAGAAGGTAAATATGAAACAACATTAACGAATCGTGTAATCGAACCGTCGCATTTGCGATTTCAGAGCAAAGTAAACTCTAATTAAATTATTTAGACGTGAAATCGAATTATTTAACAAACGTTTACCACAATTTGTTCGTTTCCTGTTTGCTTATAGAGCGTGATTCCCACGTAAGGCTACGTTATAACGAATATCTCTTTTATCCTAATACATCTAATAAACAATTAAATATATCCAATCACATTCTTTCAAAAATTTTGTACAAATACAAATTCAAAGATTCCTGGTACATATCCAATTATATCCAATTATAAATAAGAAATTAAAGCATATACGACTAACTATAATTGATTCACTGTATCACAGTCGAAACATCATAATTGCAAGTATCTGTGGTTCTTACGGTTTACCAGCATTACAGGTGGTTGGCAAATTTCGCGGTGCACGGTAACGAGGGGATCAAGACCGTATCTCCCTTTGCAGGTCCGCCATTCGCAGTAAGAAGGTTCCCGTTTACATTTACTTGAGTCGCCAGAAATTCCAGGTCACGCGTGTGCCGCGTGTTCACAGCCTTTGATCGATGAAACGTGAACGGATAATTCGCCGACCAGGATCCCAGAAAATCCGCCAGGAACCTGTTTCGACGGTTAATGAAAAGACATTTGCACAGCTGTCGATCGCTTTCGATTTCTATCCAATGATTTTCATTTATCCCTTTTTTCTTTTTGCTTTTCGATCGAGCGAGCATACGAAATTGAAATTTTCATTTTCATTACTTTTTTTCTAATAAATATTAGAAATATCATTTAGAAATAACGTTATATCGCAATTTGCAACGCAATTAATTATATAGATATGAAACGGTAGACGTAACTCTTCTATTCATGGAGAAAGAGACATGATGATGTCTAACTCGTGTATCTTTCGTGTACGTGAACGAGCGTTATCTTGAAAGTTCGTACAATGCGAAAATTTTAACAACATTGAAAACGCGTGTCTAACTGTCTGCAAGACTTGGCAGAAAATTTCGAAGTTACGGAGTTAACACGTGACCCGTTCTAATAATAAATCCTTCTAAAATAAAGAAACTCTGATAATTCTTTCAATATCTGAACGATTCTTGAATTTTCAATTCAAGAAATTCTTCCAAATTCTTTGAATCATATTAACCCCGATGGAAATAAAAAAAGTTTCCAATTCGATGATAATAATCTCGGATCGTATCGGCGCCATTTAATCACACCCCTCAAAACAGCGTTCCAAACTTTCGAATGAAAAACTTTAAAAACAGCTACACCCACCCTCTCCATACATATTTATCATTACCCATTCCACGATTCTGGAATTCAACGTTCCACCCGACGATCCAAAGCAATCATCTTCAAATTAATATCCCCCTTATATCCCTCGCAAATAGCCCCTTTCTTTCAACCCTCCAACCCCGCAATCTTCGATTCGTAACCCCGTTCACCTCGAATACAACACCCTTGATGCACACGCACACGCGGATACAGGGACGGACAAAGGCACGGGCACAGAAACGGGCTCTCAGAATTTCAATTCATCGCTTCTGGCGGGGAACGATTGCGCGTTAAAAGTTTCCATTCATCGGCGCTCGATGAAGCATCCCTCCCCCATCATCCCCACGGTATCCGCAGATTTGCTTTCGAAATTCCATAGGCGCGGCTTTGAATTATCCGCAAGAAATCACCTGGCAGGTCGGAAAAGGATCGTCCCGGGGAATTAGCCGCGCGAGCAGGCCGTATCATCCCTCGAAATGCTCGCACGAGCACCGAGTAGGACACCGTTGTCGAGCACCTACAAGGAGAAAATGCATTCCACCATTCCGCCCCGCTATTGTATTTTCCTTTTCCATTGTTCTCCCGCGCCACTATCCATCCCCTCCACCCCATCCATCCATCGTGGCCTGCGTCACACGGTAATGATCACCGCTCGTCGCTGACATTATTTTAACACGCATGCGACACTCGATACCCCCAATCCCTCGATTCTTGAGTATTGACGTCGATATTCGACGTGGATCGTCTTTGGACGAAAAGAAAAGAGGGAATGAGGAGAGAAAATTTTTTTAGGCAACGTCACGTGCGAGGAAATTCTCTTTTCGAGGAGGAGGAGGAAAAGGATCTTGAAAAGTTGGAAAAAGTTGTTAGAAACGATTTCTTTCGATAGTTTTATTTATTCAGATGATATTCTGATGGTTTTTTTAGGGTTTGGATGGCAAAAGGAGAGAGCGGAAAGATTTTGAAAAAGAAAAATTCGGCAGAAGATAGTTTTTTAGTAACTAATATTAGTTCGAAAAATTCTTAGGATTTTATGAATTAAAAAAGAAATGGGGAAAGTTGATTATTTTTGCTTATTAAAAGATTAATTTTTGTTTGAAAAACAAACGTTAAATTAATTCAATGAAAAAATTGCTCGACATTTCTTGAAAAAGAATACAAATTCGTAATGTCCAGTGGAAATTGTTACTTTCAAGTTACGTAGAATTAAAAAAAAAAAATGTTCAACACTATTTTTACACATCGCTTGAACAATGCGAAATCGTTTTATACATGTATACATATATATACATATACGTGAAAAAGTAAATCAATTTTAAAATAATCCTCCCCCGTATCGTATCATTTTATACAGTTCCTCCAGTGTAAAATTCAATATATCCCCGGCCAGTCCATAATTCCGTAATCTCCGAAACATCCCCTAAATCCTGTAGACATTGTGTACACGATCGGCTCGATATAAAATTACCAAGAATAATGGTCGCGAGGAATCAGGGGTGAGGGGATTTTTGTTGCACGAAGGCAACCCCCGTCGGGGCTCGTATTTTCCAAAGGAAGGGTCGGATACGTCGGAACGATACAAAGTTCCATGCACTTTCAGTTTTCCGCATGCGTCTCTGTCCCATAAAGCATGCATGAAGAATCCGTATTCGAGGACTCGGCTTTTTTTTTTTTTGCGAACAAATATGTACACACCGATTCGTCTTGTTTCCGAGAGGAGCAACTTTTCTTACTTGTTGTATGGTTGACCACGCGTCATTCGAAATTCTAAAAAGTTTCTAGACGAGAATGCGGAGAGAAGCCAGGATTATGCGACGCGACTCGTGTATTTTTATGTAATATCGATTTCTTTCTTGGTTGAAAGTTTAAACGTTTGAGATTATCGATCATGTGAATTTTTTGGTGCGAGGAAGTTGGATTTGTCTTTTAAATGTTGTAATATGTATCGATTTTTTTGTCTTTTTATACAATGTGGAATTTAATGAATCCATAAATATTCTATTAATCACTCGAATCGAATATTTTAGAATTTTTATTTTGAAACAGGTTTGAGAGTTTTTAGATGGATACTATTAAATATAAACTGTGATCGTATATTTTTATCATCTGTATAATTGATTATTTATAAGAAAGGATGGGAAGCGAAATTTTTCTTGTCTGGATTTATGATCTCATAATAATTAAATTTGTTGATATTTAATAAAATTAATGAAATGCGTGAAATATTCATGGAGTTGATGGAATATAATATAATTCGTTTATATGTCCGTGGAAATTTTATGTAATTTTCTTCGTTGATGTACATGAACACTGGTGGCGAAATATAATTGCGTTTGTGACTGCGTGTGAGGGACTAGGGACTAATGACTAGGGATCCCTAGGGATTAAATAGACCGTGATTAAAGATCTGCAAACATTTAATCGTGAAGATGATTCAGTGAAACTTAAATGTGAAAAGAATTCCAGTTTTTCGCGTTTGTAAAATTGTCTATAAATAAAAAAATGTAATCATTGATCGATCGTGAAATATTGAAATTATCGTCGTTTTTATCAAGTTTTTTTTTATAGAAGTGCTGTAATTTCGCTTTACGATCAATATTACGATCTGAGTATCTTGATTTAATGTGATTATATACAAGTGTTACAATCTTTTTTATAGTAAATTAAATTTTATATGCATGTTGAATGTATAAACTTGTTTTTGTCATGATAAACAGAAAAAAAATTATCCTTTGAAGAATATTACAGACAAGAATAAACAGACTTGAACACATTTTAATCGAAACAAAGTTAAAAGGAATTAATAACTTGAAATAATGAATTTTTGAAATATTTTTGAAAGGAATTTTCCAAATATTTCATTTAAATAATATTCATAGTTTAATAGTAAATGTTAGAATCAATGAAATAAAAATGTGAAACGATAAATTCTTGAAAATATTAATAAATTGAAAATATTGCATTGACAAGAATGAGATGATAATTCCTCTTTTAAAATTATTGATGATAACAATAACATCAATTTTCAATTACAAAATTGTCGATTGAATTTAATCGACAATCCCTTTTGCAATGAT
>NW_006263560.1:125202-135798 GCF_000469605.1 Apis dorsata | reverse complement strand
AAAAAAAAAAAATATATAATTTCATTAATAAACGCAATTCACAATTAGTTATAATTAATGGCAAGAGTTAATGCACCATCAATCACTGCTTACTGTAAGCTTTAATAAGTAATTAATAATAGTTAATATCAATTGTGACGTAAAATCAATTCCTTCTGTTTGTTGAACATTAATATTTACGGTATACAGCAAAGAAAAACCGAGCGGAAACGCTTCTTCATTTCCTTCCAATTTCCCTTCCCACATTGTTTTCTTTATCTCCTCGTTCCTCGGTCGTTCAACATTTGTGTTTGGCGCAAAAAGTTCATGCCGCTTCATAAATTCGTTGAAATATCTTCGAGAAAAGTCACGGATATTATTTCTGGTACAGTTTGCGAAACATACCATGCCTCGAATAATTTTAACAAAAGTTTAAACAGCGCAGAAAAATAATTCTTTCGTTTTAATATATTTATAAAGATTTTTAATTTTTAAATAAATTTATATTTGCAAATTTATATCTCATAAATAGAAAGTTAAATAGAAGCTTCAAATAAATATTTAATACCTATTCAAAGCTGATTAAAAACATAATTAGAAATTTAATATCGTACTTTCTTTCCGAGAATAATAAATTGTGGATAATATTCTCAATAACGTTTAAAATAATTTATAAAAAAAAAAACAGAATATCACGGCATCTTGGAAATTTTCATAAAATTCTTTCGACTAGAAGAAACTACCCTCTTTTCTTTTCGAAATATTTTACAAATAAAGATGAGCAATATTTTTTCCCATTTATTATGCCAACATTCTTATATATCATACTTTTTCCCCTTATTCTAATATTTTCAGCAACATATTATACAAATAATTCGAGAAAGAATATCGTACTTAAGATTTTCTTAAAATTTCTTCGACGAAAACCTATCCTTTACTTTTGAAATATCTTGCGAAAGAAGACGAGCATTATTTTCACCATACAATTTCGCCAATGATCGACTATCGTACATTCACCTGCAAGGTGCGAAGCTACAGCTTATCGTATCCGAGGATCTTGAAGAAGGAAATGCGACTCTCTCCATTTACCCCCTGTTCTTCTCCTACATCCCTTGCTTGTTCTTCCAGCCCCTACAAACAGGATGACGTGGCCTCAAAAGCTTCCTAGCGTATACTTAAACTAGGATCCAATTAGAGATGGAGGGTTGGCGCGTTGTACCTCGAGGCGCAGGATTTCCAAGTTCTTTGTAAGGGATACTAATTAATCCGATGCCTCGAGTATAGGTAGTTGTTTGCGCGATTAAGTGGATGAGGGAAATTTCTTTTGTCAATGATGGGTCTTGTTGGGTGTATGTTCGATGTAAAAATTAATCATTTTTTTTTTGTAAATAGAATCACATTTTTTTCTCTTTTAAAAAATTATTTTTAATTGTTCAGAAAATTGTTGAGAATTTTAAAAACTACAGATATTTCACCTTTTGAGAATTGAGCCACCTTTGTGTGAGGAAATGAATTTTATTTCGTTTTTCTTTCTTGTTTGTTGGAAATAAAAAAAAGAAAATATAGTTAATTAAAATTTTTTTTAAATTTATACGAGATAGAATAACAAAGAGCGAAAAGTGTAAGACTTTTTCTGTTTGATTGAATTGAAATTGAATGAAATAGAGGATGAATAATTCGTAGTATTTCGAGTTGTGAAAAATTCATAATTGCTTTTATCAAATGGTAAGTTCAATTAAGTAGACAAGAGTGGACCGTTAATCGAACGCGATTAATATTAACTTTAATAAAGTGCACGAGTACTTTTATAAGATACTTTCTCTCGTGAAATGAATCTGTTCAAAATTTATTATCAGATTTTTGCAATTTATTCCATATAAGGGACAAAGTCTATTCCAAGATGAAAGAATCCGGGGAATAAGGATTCTCATAAGCTTCGATAAATTGAAAAAGTTCGACTATTTCATTCCTGAATTTACGACGAATTCATATCGATATTCTGACGTTTTTTTGAATTACAGAAACTCATAAAGTTTCGATTCAATATCTAAGCCAAGGACAAAATCTTCATCTCCTTTTATCAATCAACGTGAGATAAGTACATCCCTTAAAAAAATTAAAATAAAAATCATTATAAATGATAGAAATCAAATAATATTCTATATAAAAAAAAAATTATACATATTTAAGAAATCGAATCTGATCTAAAAAAAAAATAACTATAAAAATTGCATCATTGAACAAATTCAAAGTTTATTAATTCTTTGCTATAATTATATTTCAATATAAATTATTCCAAATTTTATTCTACGTATTGCATTTCAAATTCAAAACCTTTACCTTCATTTTTTCATTTCTAAAAATAAAATCGAGAAACAAGGAAACAAAATTAAAAATAATAATCCTGCTGGTTATGGCAAATTTTACGCTTATGCAGGCGAAACGCGAGCTTTACTTCTCACCTTTGTTAACGAAACAAAGGAAACCCACGTCTTTCAGCCCTGTATTTCACTTTAGAGGTCAATAACGCGATGCACTCGATGCACTTGCATCGTTAAGCGCATCTGCCTGGTGCTTCTAACGATCCCATTCTCCAAGAGACACATATCTATTCTGTTTAAATGATCGACGCGGGCTGCGCTATCACTTTGATCGCTTATCTCCACACTCTGTCTCGTTGATTAGGCTCTCGTGAACCCTTAGCCACCCTCGTACATCGATCCTTGCTGTTGCCTCTTACAACAAAAGTGTATCGAGATCGTCAGTTCTTCAACGATTTTACGCTTCACAAGCTCCTTCCATAGTTATTTTTTTTCTTTCTTTCTTTCTTTTATGCGGTCTCAAGAACGATACTTGGTAGATTAATGCGAATTTTGTTATGGTTAGAAAGTTTATGTTTCGGATAAAGTTGTAAAATTACTCGTTTACAATGGTTAAGTAATAAAATTGCTCATTTAACATTTTAAGGTGCTTAATCCTCTTAGATTCGTTCGATGATGTTACAGTAACGTAATTTGAAATATAATATTTAAATATTTTTGCAATGGTCATTTGATCGAAGGGGAGGGATAAAAAGAGGGATATCTTGATTCCCCTTTTTTAAAACTTTTTACTCCGTGCCATAAGGATTGAAGCTCGTCGAAAAAGAAATGAATAGCGATCATTTGCATAATACAGAGTCGATTTTATTCGTCCCAACGAAATTGAATAATTCAATCGTGCCATCTTATGCGTGATATTGATTTTATTTTTAATTAAATTTGATTGAACAATTGATTTGACATCCTGTTATATGTATATATATTATTTTGACTGAAGGGTAAATAGATTTTAAAGTGGAAACTAATACGATTAAAATAGACGAAACAGAGATTTAAAATATAAAATAAATCTCTGGAATAAATAATAGATGAAGACAGAGACAAATTATATGGAAAAAATTTCGATCTTTTGACTATAAAAAAATTATTTTTATCTCCATTTCTTATTTCATCCAAACAATTACAATTTTTTTAAATGTACAATGATAAAATATTATCATAACATTTTTCCATTACAAAACCATATACGAATTACAGTATTCACATTTTCCAATAACACTGCGTTCGAGCAACATGTCTATATATTATTCCATATACATCCCAAATGCATAATAATAGTTTCCGCAAGGTAAACACGATAAAATTCAAATTACTCTAAATGACGATAATTTCTGGTTTAATTATTACGCACAGATAGGCGCATTAAATGTGACCAACCAAGAAAAGAAATATTATTAAATGAAAAAGAGAAGAAAAGAAAAAAAATTAAAAACAGAATCACGTTACGTTTGCATGTCATTAAAATGTTTCCACGTTTCTTTAATAAATCACACGGTGTCCACATCGTGCGTCGACATCGGAGTTAAATTAAATGCACACATCCCGAAAATTTCAACCGCGCCTAGCCACCAACGCGTTTACCATAGCGTGTTAAACATCGCCGGTCGCAAACATCGGTGCATACCCTCGCAAAAGTCGGCTTGCGATTCGACTTTGCGCATCCCTCCACTTCTCGCCCCGCGAGAAACGCGAATTTCTTAACAGCGAATCGTACGCAACAATCGTAACACAAACGCGGCGAAATCTTTTTCACGATCTTCGTCAGTTAACGCGAGAAAAGTTGACGAAGAAAGCTTTTCCAATAATTCTCGATTTTAATATTTTATCACGATGAATATATATTTTATCATTTAGTTAATTATTCTGGTAGGTAATCTATTTGGATCGATCTTCCAGATCTTCGAGAAGAATTGGTTTCGTTAACATTTTGTTCTTTACACGAAGATTTCGATGGAAAGAGAATTTTATTTCTCTCGTATGGTTCAGTTTTATTTTTATTTTCTATGAGATGGAGAATAAAAGGATGAGAATGAGTAAAAATTAAGAATGGCGGATTTTTATTTTTTGATTAGCGTGAATTATATTGATTTTGATTAAATAATTTTAAATATAAAATATATGATTGTGTTTCGCATATAGTGAATACGTGGTTCTATATTTTAAATCTCTGTGAAAAAAATGAATTCTACCGAACTGGTGATATTAATTCGCATTTTTGCGAATAATAATATAAATATTCTGGTAAATATCTCTTTTTTTCTTTTTCTGCCAGAATTAAAAGCCGCAATAACGTGACATGCATCTTGTGCAGTTTTATCTCGTATCGATGTTTTTTAAATATTTCAACGTCCACTTAAGAATTATTGAACGATGAAAATATTAAACATAGCTTTAATTGTCCGATAAATTCCATTCACGGAGAATATAGGAAAAAACTCAGTCAAATACTGGTGAAACTGCTACCTGTTATTATTTTTAAAGCAGTTAGAAATTTTCTAGCATCGATTAAGTTTACGATATTATGCTTTCGAATGTCTTGACATAATTTTCGATTATTTAAAAATTTAATAAAGAAATGGAGATATACGAAAGATATATTACTAAATTATGCAAAATGTAATTTAATTGAATCCGAATCAATTAACAATGAAATCGACGAACCGAATAAATATTTTATTCTTACAATTGTTTCAACAAAATATTAATTTATAATAATATTGTACCTTAACTTCTCTCATTTACGTACAATACTTTCAAGCCAAATATTTACATTACTATTGATTCCAAATCTTAAATGTTAGAGTAAATTCAACTAAGCGTATTTTTTATAATCTCTATTCCAAAATCAAGAATAATCTCAAAAGATGAATTGTGATCCATTCTTCGATCCATATTTTTCCCCTTCCCACGATAACATAAACCTCTTCACATTCGTGTGTTGCGAAACATAGAATCGAAATTCAAAGATGAGAGCAGATTTTCAGACGACCGGTTTTCGATGTCATTTCGAGCAACTCGTAAAATACGAGGCAAGATGCTCTACGACTTTCCGTTTCGCAGGCTTCGATCGGCAGATAGAAGCTACAACGTGGAAACACAATCATCGATCATCCCTGACACGTGAAATCCCTTTAAAAGATATATACCACCGTTTCGTATATTCCTCGCCCGTGTCACGATCCACAGCGTTCCTTGATGTATAGGAACCTTTCCACCCTTATTCCAGATTTGCATCGCGGAAAATCGTTATCAAAATCGGCAAGAGGAACGATATCTCGATAGTCACCTCTGGGAGGAAATGGCATTCTTTTCGATTTCGCATCGATCTTTTTCCCAGATCGAGATCTCCTTACAGTGAAAATAGGCTACTGGAACGAAATATGCAATTTAGGAAAATTGTAAGGAAAAATTGAAAAATTCTTCGAATATCGAGGGAGGAAATATAGAGCAGGATATGATAATTTTTTAAACAAAATTGTGTAATTTCTGTATATTGTATTGTTTAAATTATGAATTGAATAATGATCGAATGATGATTAAATTAGTTAGAGAGTGATATAGTGATCAGTCAAGCAAATTAGCAACGTATTCTGAATAATTTGAGTAAGTGGTGTGGATCAATCATTAAACGCGTATTGTAAAATGATTCGTTGCCTAATTGCGATTAAGATTAATTTAGACGAGTGGAATAGGTCGGTTATGATCGGACGGATAGAATAGGTCAATCATTGGTCAGACGACTATCGAGGATTTATACAAATTTTAATACACATCCTTGCAAAAAAATTAACGAAAATCTTCTCTTTGCAGTATTAACGACTAAAGTCGTTAAATTATGAAACATGCATTTTGAAAGCGAAGAGTAAAGTTAGCCGAGATGCTTTAGTAAATATATTTAAGTCCACCAGCGCATTATAATTTTTTTTAAATTCCGTGAACCGAAATTTGTACTCTGCATTAATGCCATTTAGCAATTACAATTCATACTTTATGAATTTCTCATAGACGATTAATTTGAAAAAAACAACGAAAAATTGCTACATCTTTTACCTTCTCTTTAACACTTTCGTTTTAAATTAATCGCGCGAATGAATAGCATGTTTAGTTTAATTGAAAATATAATCAGGAATATTAAAATTTTTATAAGAATATTAGAAAAGAATATCAAATTCAATTTCTTTTTTTTTTTTATAAATCCGTCCATAAATATAAGAGTCTCAAAAAAAATTCCATAATATTGTATTTTAATATCTTCATCAAGTGATAATACGATTCCATTATTTCTCGCGAATGAAGATAATCGAGAAGCTTTTTTAAACAAAGTTCATCTTGTTCTCCTCGATTCAACAATTTCCTACGCTATTAATATTTAACTTTCTTTTTTTTCTTTTCTTTTTTACGAAAACCGTCCAATTAAAGAGAAAACTGTTAAAGTTAAAAAAGGGCAGGGACTAAACGAGCGAGGGTATACGACATTTTTCGCGGCAGAAAGTATTAAAATATACTGAGAGCAACTACGCCACTTTCACGGGTATGCAATTCCGCGACGTGTATTAACATGCAAATTTCTGCAAATTTTCCACTACTACGATACGTTGAAATATATTTACAAAATCGTTGCTCCTCCAGGGATTCGATTATTTTATCATCGTTCCTCGATATAAAATAATGATCTATCCTCTTTTTTCTTATTCTTGATCGTGCGTGAAAGCACGATTCTTATGATAGTCCACACACATTTTTTTTTCTTTTTCCAACTTCAAATGTACGAGTCATGAATTATCCATTGAAAGTCTTTTTCTTTTTTTCTAAAAAATCCTGATTACTTTTAACTTGGACCGTTACCGCTAAGTTTTCTAACGCGCTTTGCTCGACGAGTTTCCTATCCAAGTCCGCGGCAAACTAACAACGCTTTTATGAAGATTATATTCCACCAGCTTCCCGTTACCTCGATCAAACTTGTAAAAATCTTAAATAGGAAATTGATTAGGAAGTTTCAGTGGCTCTATATAAGTTGGAAAATAGTCTTCCGTATCTGTAGAAGGATAGATTATGAATTATCCGTTCAAAGGATATATATATCTTCCTTTTGAAGGAAAGTTTTAACTTGTCATTATAAAAAAGACAAAAGAGATGGACAAAGCAGAAGAAATAAATAATAAATAATCGAAAGATTTATAAAAGTATTGAAACTTTAAGTGGATAATAATGTAATAATTAATTCCAAAAAAGAAATTCGAAAAATTAAAAAAAAACAAAATGAATCATCGGTAGAAAAAATAAATGAAAATTTCCAAAGAGAATTTTTATTGTTTCCTTAATAAATTCATAGATTGATCAGACCATAATTAAATCGTGGTTAATGGAATCGTTTCGATAAATATTTTTTTTCCGAATCAAGAGGAAGATTTTTTCTTTCACATATTCTTAGGTTATTGCCACGTTGTACGGTTCTTTTATCTTCGTTAGGATTTACATTGTTACGATATGATCAAAGTTTCATGAATGGATCGCGAAACGACTGACCTACACTCCGAGGGCAAAACTTTTGTCTGGTCAATGACTTCCGATACCACTACTACCAGCCTCCCGCGGATCAATAACGTAGTATTTACTTTAAAAAAAAAAGAAAAAAATCTAGAAATGCGAGGATTCATTTTTGAAAATTTTTCTCGCGTCAATCGTTGTATCATTATTTTGTATAAATTTTTACATTTTTATCGCACACAATAATTGAAAAATTAAAAATATAGTTGGTATAATTTTACGAAATCAAAGGCATTCGATAGATTATTTCATTTCGTTCGCTTATATTAAATATCACTTCTCTTCTTTCCGGAGTTTAATTAATTTTTCAAGTTTTGAAGTTTCCAAGTTGATAACTAATAAATTATTAAAGCGCAGCTAAAGTGGCGGTAATCTTTCCAAGTTAAGTAGATTATTAACTTCTATCGCGTAGAACATCTTTCAATTTTAATAAATTCAATTTTTATGAGAATTCGAACGAATCTTCTACGATCTAAAAATTGTTGATTCTTTCGTTTCGTTTATTTGGATGTATTATTATTATTATTAATTTCTTTTTTGACAAATTATTTCCTCGTTAATTAATAAAAATTAAAGAAAAATATCGTTCCTGTTTGTATAATAATATAATATCGAATTCAATAGTTATCATTCATATTCCATCGGCCGTCTGAACAACATTTGATAGCAATCACGATATATCTCGAACTCGATAATATCTAAATGAATTTCCCTGTTATACCAACGAAATAACTATCGAGCCTGAATTTCGAGCATCGATCGACAGCAAATCTCTCCGTTAATTATAAACCAATCCATCGTTAGTTGGATAAAGGTTGCATCCTTTGTTAATAACAATTCACGTTCATCAAAAACAGAGCGATTATTTATATAGTTCCGAATCTCTCGATCTTTTTATTCGGGAGAAACTTCTAATATTTTTATAAACGAAATTTTCTTAAAATTAAAATTTAATCGTTTGATTTTAACATTCTGAATAAATTCGAAATTCACGTATACATATCCTTTTTCCCTCGAATAAAGCAACAAAACGTTATAATATTTTTTCACTAACTTTTACTTCACACATTTATATAACATTATTAATCACTAATCAATAAAATATTATTCGCCAAAGTATTTATGTAATTCGATCTCTGAACGCAGATTCGAAAGAAATTCTTATCGTGTACAAATGTTATTCATAAATTTATAAAAAAAAAGGAGGGGAAGAAAAGACAAACCAGGAAGAAAATCCATAAATTTTCATTTTTCGAAGGAAAAAACGTTTTTCAAACCGAGCGCAATTTCCCTCAAAATCGCGGTTAAAATTCATTAGCGATGATTTCGTTGCGCTGCTCGCGTTTCCACCGAAATCCGCATCCCATTCGATCGTTCTTCCTGGCTGGCGAATCGCGCGTTTCCGTTTTTGCGTATCCCCTGCATTATCGTAGACACCGTTTAACGTTTCATCGCGGAGAAGAAAGGGTTGGGGAGTAACAAAATCTCGAGAAAAGCGTATCCCCATAGCTCTCATTATAGTTATTCACACGAGCTGCCATGTGTGTGTGTGTGTGTTTGTGTGTATGTGATTTTGCGCTGTTAGTCGTAAATTAACATTGCTTTCACGATTCACTGAGAGCCATTTCAACATCGTGATACACTTTGTCCAGTTTTGTGTGGCTCATTTGTTATGGACAATTTTGTGCAAAAGGAAGAAAAAGATGAAGAATTGATTTGGGCGGGAAATACGAATCAGTTTTGTTCGATTGTTGGAAATTAATAATGATGGGGAGAATAATATTTTGCCAAGATATTTAATCGAAAGTATTGTATTTGATGAAATGTAAGGTTCGGCTTGTTTGGAACAATCTTGTACAATTAAAATGAATTTGATTGCATGACGAGGGTGAGAGACGTCTGAGAATGCGTACACCTTATTTACTTAACGGTGTGCAGTCGTTCTTCTGGCTTTGGTTATTTCGTGCAAGTTGATCGAATAAATGTTAAACGTGGAAAATTAGAGGAGGAAATAGAGGAATGAGACTATGAACGAAAAATATTGACAAATGATATTGGCGAGAATGTTGACACGTTTATTCACGAAAAGCTTATAAGTGATGTTTTATTGATGCAATTCTGTTTGAACTCTACATATAGCGCGTATTATTCCATGCAAAATGTCACGTTTGAGGTATCAACAACAACAAGCAGTTATTATTATATTTTATTTAAACCATCGTTATTATCGAAATATCTAACGAATGGTTATTAACGAATGTGTTTAGATACTATGTGTTTTTATTATAGAATATTGTATTGCATAATATATCGAGGGAAATACAGATTTATTTATGAAATTGGACCAATGAAATAAACAGATTATAACGCAATTAGAGCACAATGTGCAAATATAATTAGATGAATTTTAATAATAAAAAATTCTGAACTATAAAATAATTACCTTTCCTTTTCGAGCAAATTAAACTTTATTATTAATAATTAAACTACAGATATTAAATTAATTCATCGAAGAAGAGAATAATAATCCAACTTTTAATAACTTTTAATTAATATGATCTTAACAAGCAACTTTACGTAACAGGAATTTACATAATAGAATTTCTTAAATTTTTTAATAGAAAATACTGTTCAGTCCATCTTATAAATCGACCATGAAAAACGGAACAAAAGATCGCATCGTAACGAA
>NW_006263560.1:123927-124981 GCF_000469605.1 Apis dorsata | reverse complement strand
AAAAAAAAAAAAAAAAAAAAATAAAACGAAACTGAATGAAACGAGGAACTCGAGCGATTATTTGTTATCACGAAGCGCTTAAAACGTTCAACAACAACAAAAAAAAGACCATTCTTGGGCGCAAAGAATCTCGAATTAATGAAATCTTTGCACGGCCCATCTATTCGAGAATCGCGCGAATTTCGACAGAGAATAAATTCTTCTGCGAAATTTTTTTTCTTTTTCTTTTCCAATAACAGGGTTCGAATACTCTTTAATCCCCTGTTCAATGCGCGAAATGACTTGCTCGAAACACGATCCGCAATAAAGACGTTATCATTGATGCACGGACCTCGAGACAACAGGGTTGAATGAATATATCGAGAAATGAGTCGAAAATATTTTACTCGAGCTTTTACACATCCCACGAAACGGTGGAACACTACTATCGTGAAACGAAGGAGAGAGGGGAAAAGGAGGAAGAGAAGGGAAAAGGGGGGAGGGATGGGGAAACGATACCTCGATATTTAACCGGGCCGCCGTTGTTTCGTTTTTTAATTCTCAGTTTTTAGAGAGCGAGCGTTGCAAAGGTATGGAAAACATAGGTTTCCATTCGCTTTTTGACATTTTTACCAAAGAATTGCCATTGCGTCGAATTGTGAAAGTATCGAGAACGCGATAAATCTTAGGACGGTCGAAATAGAATATTTTAAAAGAGGGGAGGAATAGGAAAATGTCGACGTCGCTTTGATGGACGACACGTAGAAACGTAGAATCACGCGTGATATGTTAATCGTAGAATTTGTTGAAAAGCGATGTGAAAAAAGATTCGTCAGATTAATATTAAAAGGAAAAAGAAATATTTATAAAGATGTTGTTGCAAGTCTATAATTTTAGAATTTAATTTTAATTTGGAAAATTATGAAAATAATTCATACGAATGAATAATTATTAATTCGTGCGAAGAAAGTACGAAGAAGCAAGTGTTAATAATTTTGTTGTGGCCAAGGAACAATTAAATCCACAAATTACCGAATTTATCAATTTTAACGAAGCAGCGATCTTCGATTTACGA
>NW_006263560.1:123112-123851 GCF_000469605.1 Apis dorsata | reverse complement strand
GATCCGATAAAATAAAAATCGAATATTCCTTTCTTCGGGGGGGGGGAACGACCAGTTATATTTTCAGGAACATTATTCTCGAACAAATATTTGCGGGGGAAAGATTCACATCAGGAGGACGAATAGCAGCCGGTCCGTACCCCACCTCTTAATTATCGACGACCGATTAATTAACGGTGGGCTCACGTTTCACCGAAACGAGGATCGTTTTCGCCCCGTGGATATTCGCCCGATTCTTACCTCTCGCCATCGTCCTCTCTCCCCCCCTTTCCTGTATTCACGAACCACTATCGATTTCGCATGAATCAAACCTGGAACGAGATAAACGCCCTTCTTGTAATTTTTATATAGACCCGGTGCGCTCGATAGTGAATTCGGAGGGTGGATATTAATTTCAACAGATGGAGGATGGTGTAACGTCGAAATGCATCGCTAAGAGGAGGGGGATGTTTATGAATAAATTGGACGACTGGCTTGCAACACAATATTTTTTCCGCTCGGCGTTTTTTAACTGAAAAATCTAGTGAATTTTTTTCTCTCCTCTTTCTAGAAAAATTATTTTCCGTAAATTTTGCTTTTAATGGATGGAATTCTCGAGAGGATCAATTGTTTTAATCGTTTTGCTAGGATGATCGAGTAATTTGTTATTTTTCGTTATTATTTCATTCTCTGAATCTTATCTGGAAAAATTACTTTTTCTATGTATCTTGTGAATTGTGAAAATTTTGGTGTTATTTTT
>NW_006263560.1:119512-123037 GCF_000469605.1 Apis dorsata | reverse complement strand
AACGAAATATAAAGTTTTATCATGAAATTAACGTCATCATGGAAGAATAGACAAAAATCTGTTTTGCTTTTGTTATAGTCGTTAATCATCCTCCTCATCGAGGAGGAGATCGATCAATTTTCTACGTCGAAACCGTTCTCATCGAAATGCTTAAATTGAACGAAGTTAAATGCATAACGTTTAATGGATTGAAATAGCTGCACGGAATATAATGCATTTCCTATTGCCATTATTTCCACGGGGCATCACGTACATAGATTAGAGTATCGCATTATTCAAGATTTCGCATTGTCGTTAAAAAGCCGAATATTCGACGAAAAAATTCATATGAGGTATCATGCAACCACACAAAACTGCGCAATTCAAACGTGTCTTTTTAACGTTCTTTCATTTGATTTTTTTTTTAATCGATCGCTTCATTTCTCTCTCTTTAATTCATTTTCACTCTAATTGGCGAAATAAAAAGAAAAAATCCCAAAACCCTTTTATTCTCCTTCCTCGATTGCAGTATCGAAAAATATTTTTGATATTGCAAGCCACAGAGATCGTATAATTCATAGCAATTGAAATAGCGCGTAGTGCAGAATATTAAATCGAACACTTTGTACATTGAAAGATGTTTATCTCTGTAAAAGCGTCACAATAAATATACCCTCCAACCAGTAGTCGATATCAACTACTAAAAACCTACCTACCTACCATCATCGTATTTTACAGCAATGTTATAGAAGTAATAACTTGTCCTTTCAATTTTCAGACTATCGAACAACGTAGAAACAAGCATTATTCCACAAATTATTTCTCTTTATTAACAAAACCATTTTTCAAACAAGTAGTCGATATCAACGAAAAAGTCAACTTACCTACCATTATCATATTTTACACTAATATTATAAAAGTAATAACTTGGTCTTTCAATTTTCAGATTATAGAACAACGTAGAAACAAGCATTATTCCACAAATTATTCCACATTTCTCTTTATTAACAAAACCATTTTTCAAACAAACAAGTAATCGATATCAACGAAAAAGTACTTACCTACTATTATCGTATTTTACACTAATATTATAGAAGTAATAACTTGTTCTTTCAATTTTCAGACTGTAGAACAACGTAGAAACGAAATAGCAAATTATTCCTTCATTTCTCTTTATTAATAAAACCATTTTTCACAAACAAGTAGTTTGTATCAACGAATTTATCGAGATCGTAAGAAACAAAATACAAGTTTATTTCACGCCATGCTCGCAATCGATTGGCGTTATCGTGGCGTTGAATTATCACGAATATATCGCAATATTCGAAGGCTAGCTGTGAAATAATTCGTTCACTCGCGATCGCGAATACCACATCGTGATCTTGGAAATTTACGCGGAACAGGAAGGCAGGATCTAGCTTTCTTAACCTATTTCTTAACGTATTTTCTATTTTTCTCGATCCAATATCCGCTTATAAATAACGATAGAACGTTATGAAATACCTTACCCTTATACGAATTTCATTGGGAACGCGATGGGTACGCAACCGCGCGTGCATTCCGATTAAGCGAATTTATAGGAATATCAATGGCCTCATTACAATATTCCGATATTACCGTTTCGATGGAACAACCGTTCCGTATCTTCGTTTTTCACCTGTTATTACGATATTTGCATTTTTTTTTTTTTCTTCTGTTTTTGCCCCTTTCCGATCGGAACGATTCGATAAAACACACGAATCGACGTGACAAATCGATGCGTGGTGTTTCGTTAAACGGGGTTTATTTTTTAACGATTACTCAATTTTTTTTTTCAACTATCGCAAGTTGATACCTTACTTTTTATATTTACTTTTTCTGTGACAATAATATTTGTTTCACAGACTGAGATTCGAAAAAGGAAAAAAATAATAAATGGTAGGTTTATCCAAAGAATTGATCGAGTTTTGATTGGAGATAGTTTTTTTCTTTTTTTTTTTTCTTTTTTTAACCGATCGCGAATCCTCAAATTGATCGATGAATGAAAAATACTCTTTAAAAAATAAACACAGTAGAAACATTTTACGGGAACAAAATTTTATCAAAAAAAAAAAAAAAAAAAAAGGAAAGAAAAAAATTAATGCTATTCATGGGTCAAATAAAAGGGGGAAAAGGAGGAAATATTCATAAGAAATTGCTGGAAGGAATGAAAAATAAAATGGAAACTAAAATTCAAATTCAATGCTCAAACAATAGTTGTCTGATGAAACAAAGTTTTAAAGGAAATATCAATTTTCCTAACCAACTACCCGTTCTTTTTTAAAATAAATATTCGACGAAAAAAAAAAAAAAAAAAAAAAGGAAAGAAAAAAAGTTAATCGATTTCATGGTTCGATAAAAGGAGGAATAGGAGGAAATATTCATCAGAAATTGCTGGAAGGAATGAAAAATAAAATGGAAACTAAAATTCAAATTCAATGCTCAAAGAATAGTTGTCTGATGAAACAAAGTTCTAAAGGAAATATCAATTTTCCTAACCAACTAACCGTTCTTTTTTAAAATAAATATTCGACGAAAAAAAAAAAAATATGTATCCATTGGAAAGAATCAAACGAATATGAGAATAAATAAAAATCGGTACAATTTCCACCTCGATAAAATATATCGATAAAATTTTACCAGTTTCTTCCTCTAATTGAATTTCATTACACGGAATCGAGAAAATTGAAAATTCTCGTCGTAACGAGGCCAAGCGTCGCCGATTACGCAAATAAGCCGGGAGGAATACGTACGTAGAATTAGCGAGAATTCTAGATTCGACGATTAGTGTAACGATAACGTATAAGAATAAAGTAATAAAGATAAAATAATAATAATCGTGAGAAAAAATAAAACTAAGCGAAAATAAAGCGATACAAATCGAATAAATAAATTAAATATTCGATACGACACATTGTTTATCGACAAATGTTCAACGAACATTTGTTGTTTTATTCGTTGTATCAAAGAAAATCACGAAATGATCAACGATGACGAAGAGGGCGTGAATTAGCAGGGTACAATAAATGCTAGGTGCACAGGGCGTGTAACACGAAATACAGAAATTCCAGAGTAAAGTATCGTGGACGTGGAGCGGAGCCTCGGTGCGTGGCGTTAATTTATAACGTGCGTGACACTGTGAAACCATAGATCGCCACACGACTCGCCATTGTACACGCCGTTATGGCGGTAATATTCTAATCGAGGCCGGTTGCCACGTCAAGGCGTATTAGGCCTTGTGCACATGGACTATATGCGTCGCTCTCGATGCGATATATATCGCTCGTCAATCGATAAATTTCGATGAATTCCTAACGTATCCCCACTTTAGACAGATTAAAATTAAAATTGAATTTTATCGAAAGTGAAGTTTGTACGTTCAAGATTTTGAGAATTAAATATTAAATTAAATTTCGATAATTTTATACATTGAAGAAAGGGTTTTATCGAAAGTGAAGTTTGTACGTTCAAGATTTTGAGAATTAAATATTAAATTAAATTTCGATAATTTTATACGTTGAAGAAATG
>NW_006263560.1:112534-119300 GCF_000469605.1 Apis dorsata | reverse complement strand
ACGTTCAAGATTTTGAGAATTAAATATTAAATTAAATTTCGATAATTTTATACGTTGAAGAAAGGGTTTAATTGTATCAAAGATGGAGCCGTGAAATTCTGTATCTCTAAAGAAGTGTGCGTTTGGAACAGAGACGAAGGTTTATGATGCTGAAGAGCTTGGATGCAGATGCTAAAATCGTAAAGCTGATGGATACGTGGTTGCCTGGAGGATCACAATATACGTAGTTTGAATCTTTTAACATCTACCTTTTAAGTACAATTGAATTTTCAATGATATTTTGTCGGGCTTCGTGGTTTTATTACTCCTTTATACAGAGTTTTGGAAATTTATGAAAGTTAGTGTTCATTTTTCTCGAAAATACTGACTTACAAAAATTGAATTCGATTATACAATTTAAATCAACCTATCTAAGATTCAATTCGATACTCTAACAGTAAATAAAGTATCAGCAAAACGTATCTTAAAAAAAAAATGAACGTGAAATAAATATACAAAGATATCTACACATCTAATCTAGACAATTTTCCAACATTCGTGCAAACAAAACTCTACTGAAGGTCTTATTTCTCAGCCGATAGACGCAAGCTAAATGGACATTATTTGCACACGTAATATCCGCCCACAAAAATATACATACATCTATAATGCAGTGAAACGAAGGTATTGCGTAGTGAGGTCTGCGATGAAGCGGAAACGTGACTCTACTGTTGCACTCCGTTGCCATGAAATATTGCAGCGAAGGTATTGACGTCGTCGCGCATCGACTTAATCATGATGTACACGGCCTTTCCGCGAAATATAAATGCGCGAACGGATACGGGGCAAATAATATTCTTATTTCAAGATGATACGGATACGGATGGATACCAGTTATTGGAAACGTGGCTCGTCAAGTTTGAAAATTTCCTAGTTTATCTAGACCAACATGCGATTTATTTGAAAATAAAATTAATATACAAGTATAAATAAATTATTACGATGCATAAGAGTATTCTATTCAAATATGTATCGTCAAATAAATAGTATAAAATTTTCGATATGTTTTGAATATATTATCTCGAGAAAGGAGGAATATCATATTCGATATCGCGAGCTTACGGTTAATAAAATTTACTTCGTTACTTAGTCGTTTCAAAATTTCCAATATATCCACCATGTATCCGTCAAAGAAAGGATATCCTTACTTCGTGTGTTCGATATCGCGAGCTCACGACCCATAAAACTCCCTCCTCATCAATACGAACTTGATCAAACTTCCACCACATTCTTCCAACACGTCGAAAATACGTCCAGGGTTAGCCGTCCATAAATTCGATCCTCTCGTCAAACATCCGCCAGTTACTTAACCGGTGGAGAAACCGAAGCAAGAGATTTCGTGGAGGGACGAGAAAAAGGGAGGCTATGGAAGGAACAGGTACAGGGCGAGGAAACATTTCGATACAACTTTGATTTGCAAACTTTCCACGCCTCTCCCCGATAAATTCGCCTGCTGTACACACCGGATTGGAAGGAGTAAGGATCGAAGGGATTCGACGCGTTCGAGAAGGAATGAAGGGAGGGAGGGGAGAAAGAACTCGCGGAGGAAAAAGTTTGGATACGGGTTTGGGCCGGAATCAAGTTTTGCAGTTCATAAAGCGGTGCAGAGAGACAGTTTGTCCCATTTCAATTTCCCGCGGATGAATATCGAAGTTTCTCTTACACGAGGATCTGGAATTAAGGCTATAAAACTGCCAGGCCAGGGGCCAGGGACTTGTTTATCGAAGTTAAGAGGAAATAATTCCTGATCGAGTGCTTCCGAGGGGATGTTTCTTTGCTCGGTTTCCAGACTTTCGTGATAGTTGAAAGTTAATGCGTAGCCTCTGCAATCTGAATTTCAATTAGTATTACTTTTTAAAATTATTGGAAAATTCGGAATATTCTGTTTTCATTGTTATTTCAATATTTATCAATTTTATTTTTTTATCCTTTAACTTCTTTTTATAAATATTATATTATACGAAAAGTAAAAGAGAAAATTTATATTTGATTCTCAGTAACAAATGGAAAGGTTATCCATTCACTATTTCGACTTGACGTCACTATTTCCAATTAAAATCTAGTTTTAAGTAGTGAGGATTGTCGTTGCATCGAAAATGGAGAGCACGGTTAATGGAAAGGCTGTCCGACTTGGCGGATGAATTGTGAAATTTCAACTTGACGTCTACTGCTTGCAGATCAAATATAGTTTTAAGTAGTAAGGAGTGTTATTGCATCGACGGTGCGATGGAGAGCACAGACAATCGGCGAACCACCACTGCCAGACTTGATCGATAGCGATACCTCGCTGCTTATTTCGGGGATGAATAACTGCACGGTTGCACGAGAACAATGCGTTTGAAGGGTAGAATTCGTGGGTATTTCGAGAAACGCGAAATGAAAATTTGATAAGTCGAAGATTTTTATTCGGCGATGGATTCGAATTATTTTGTGTCGAAAATACGAATGGATTTTTCTAAAGTGAAACAAATCCTTGTACAAAGAAACGCGTAGATACGAAGTTTTATTATTTTTATTTGATTTTAAACTAATTGAAGGGGAGGAGAGGGAAGAAAAACGATTAATTTCGCTTCGTGCGAAAAATCGATATCAATTTTCGAAATGAATACGCGTTGAATTTATTATTTATTATTAAAAGGTGGAAAGTAACGGAAAAGACAAATAATTGCTTCAAATGAAATAACAATTAATATAATCCATTAAAAAGGGAAACTTGTCAATACTTTTGAGAAATGAATTATTTTCAAATATATTCGAATATTTTTGAACAAGTAACTTTATCAAATTAAAAAGTATTCGCAATAAATATACATTCTATTTCTAAGTATTAATACATAGATCTATGATCGTTTTAACATCGAGCAATGAAATGACATGTTTAATCGATAGCCTAAAATTCTATTTGCCTGATTCTCGATAGCATCGAGAATATGTTTCGCTGCACGAAGAGGGACATGGATTCTCGCGAAAGTTCTCACGTAACCCATCTCCAATTTAAACGCGAACCAAACCTATCCTATGGATCTTCTGCTCGATGTGAATAACGTCGTTAAATTGAGTGCGATGAAAATTTAAAATTCAACCATGCCTCTCCCCTCCCCCTTCCCCTATCGTAATTCCTTTTTCGATAATCAATTCCTCCTGCCCTATATCGCGAAATTACCATGAGAAAGCGAGGAAACTGTTTGTCGAATGAAAACGCGCCTCGTTCGATCGGTCGTGGATCGCTCGTGGCGTCGGGAAACTTCGAAATTTCTACCATTCTTTGCAACTTCGAGGAAAAAGTTGAGTTGTTCCTTCATAGAGAATAAGAACGATCCCCGGAATTCCAATAGATTTCAGAGTGAAGAATTCATTTCGAAAGATGGTTCCTGATCGTAATTTTCGGTTCAAAGGTTTGTTTGGTTTCTCGATTTCGTCCTCCGCCATAAATTATTCATACTCTTTTCGCCTGAATACCTCTATCTCGATTCATTTTAACGCATTCGAACAGCGGCAGGAAGAATCGAAGAATCGATACCGAACATCGATTCTTTTTTGACGTATGTACATGTATAAAACAAGAAACAAAAGGTACAAAGGTAAAAAAGTACGCTTATACCGAACATGTATATATAAATGGAAAATTAAATATCCAAAAACTTTTTTCCATTTTTCTCGAAAAAAATCCATGACGTGTACGTTCATTCCGTATTTTACATTTAACGTGGAAAAGAAGCTAAAAATAGTCCTGTGTTTTTCGCATCACTTCGCTTGATTGTTTGCTAAGTGTACAATAGACGACTCGAGGAACAATGGATGGAATAGCCTTTGAAGTAAAAAAAAAAGTGATGTTCCTCAATGATTAAAGAAGCTCAAACCGACTGGTAAAAATGGCTCACAATGGAATATATTTAATGACGTAATAGTCGACGTATAAGAGCAAGAATTCAAATAAGAATTCAAAGTTCACCAAACCTATGAATAACGAAGAAGAATCGTATAAAAATTCGAATCGTTTAATCCTTAATAATCCGAATAAATTTTTCTTACGCGTTCGATGTATTATGCATCCACGTTATTAAACCGCATCGAAACACAAGTCTAACTCGTACAGCTCCCATACGTATTTATCCACGTCGAAATACACGTCTGTCAGAAACAGGCGCGACGCGAGACGTCTTAAATCGAAATATCGTTTCGATCCTCCGCCACGACACACCACGAGGGAACGGGTTTATCGTCTATACATACCGTTACGATAAATTTCTCGAAGATACGGAAACGATATCGCCGGATTTTGCGCTTCGTTTAGCCGGATAAGCGGCCACGATTACACGAATCGCGAGAATTCTCCACCACAAGTTTCCAATTTTATCCAGATTCGCGAACAATATATATGGCACGATATTTCTTAGATGATGATACTATCATCGATTTAAAATTTTCATACATGCATGTCTTATTTTTTTAATTATTTATAATTCATTTCATTTCCAATTGTCCGATATTTTGAATGAATTAATTTTTCATATAATTCTGAACTCGTGAATTCAATCTACAATTAATATTCTTCTTATAGATTTTCAATTAACTTTTTGATTATTTTTCGAATATTTGTTTTTTGAGTAGGATTGTAAGGAATTAAAATTATTGCAGATCCAAAAAACGAGCAATTATTAATTCTTTCATATCGTTGTTATTGCTAAACCATTCTGCAACTCTTAACGAAAATCTCAGATCAATCGAATATCGCATAATCCAATTGGATTCGTTTACTTTGAATGATTGGAATTGCAGAAAGAGAGAGAGGGATCGCGGTTTTTCTCCTTTTGCGTGGATGAACTTCGGTTTTGAACGTTTTGAATTGTAAAATTGATCGGTGGTTCATATTTTTGTCGAGGCATGGCTGAACTGTCAACCGAATACGTGGAGGAACGTGGAGAATTCAACTCGGTTGTTCGATGTTGAAATTAATCTTTCCTCGCGCGACTAGGACGTGTTTCACGAATTATTTTAAACGAATTTGTTGGAATCCTGGTACTGATAGGATAAGTTATAAATTCTTGTCCGGTTGTCCGCGTATAAATTTTGCGTTGCGAAGAGAGATCCGCGCGATAAATTTTAATCTTGAAGATAGAACGGCGCGCAAAGGAAATAATTGCGAACAACATCGCTTAAAAAATAATAATTTGAGGGATAATCCTATATCATTAATTATAAGAGCATAGTGATTTATATATTCGGATATAGAATCGTTTCTAAATAACGTAACGTAATTTATCGTACGATTCTTTTTTACGAAATGTTTTACGCTTTGTTTCGAAAAATGAGGATTAATTTCTATTTTTTTTTTTTTTTTTAGAAAGGAAAAAAAATATGCAAAATATTTTTATCGCGTTTTAATTTAATTTTCAACTTTATTTGTCGTTTCAAAAAATATTTCTGAATTTTTCTTTAATTACATTACGCACACCGTGAAATTCTCCGTTTCAAAGGAAAGGCAGAAAATTCAACAGATATTTATCCGGCGGAATTTTCAATTATTACATTTAACGCAATCAAAATTTGCGTTATCTTTTCTCACATTCGTGACAGCATCTCCAATACGAACGTTGATTAAATTTCAATCATGCGTTGACAGTCACGGATCAAGCATCTACCCTTCCTTTTCGTTAATTATTCATCGTTGCCTTCCATCGTACCGCATACACTTCTTCAAATGAAAAATTGATCGTTTGAAATGAAAAAAAAAAAAAAAAGAAATTAAAAATTCACACGACTCGAGCTAATAATTAATGAATTAAAATTTTTTACCCTGCGTTTACCCTCCACGTGTAAATTCCAAGATCTTGGCATTTAATGTTTTTCATATCATTAACCATGCCAGTTTACGATGTAAATTATAACAAGCTATTTAATAATCAATTATTCATCGAGCGTAAAATGCAGGTTAATCGCTTTTTCTCATGTCGGATATTTCAAGCTGTTGATACTACGCATTGATTTTTAATCTGTTCCCTCGTACGTGAAATTTCACGAAACACGTAAGATGATAATAATAACAACACGATATTTACAACACGATGTACATATACCTTGAGCATGATATCGAAGCGTACAATTTATTCCTGTTATTTATTTTTCTCATCTATTTTGAAACATAACATAAGATAAGATTGCTATCGAATGAAATACGTTTAAGTGTAATTGTAGAAATGTGAGTCATATAGGTAATTAAATATCCATTGTTGTCAGGATATTTGCGTCGAACACGCACGTGTTTATCTTGTGTAAAATATCTTCTACAAAAGAAAAAGAAAAAAAAAGAATACAGAAACGAGCTTGTTTAACTTAGCATAACATTTCATAGAGTATAAATTCGATTAATCTATCTTGAAATAAAAATTTTAAACTTAACCTTTCTCAAAAATAAAATATCATATCTGCTTGCTCGCGTTACCAAAAAATTATACATTTCTTTCGAAAGTAGATATAGTTCAGACATCGATGTTTTTCTAACTACACACTTAATTAAATAAATTAAAAAGTTATCGAAAAGAAAAATCAAACATGGACAAAAAGAAATTGTCGTCATCGCTTGTTGCCAAAATCGAATGCTTAGAGATGGGGGAAAATAGTCGAATCGTTATTAATCAGTGACAGTGATCTAGGTGAAACGGTTGACAATGTGCATGATTGGTTTTGTTAAACGATGGTTGGAGATTTTCACCAACTGCCACCGACT
>NW_006263560.1:102953-112450 GCF_000469605.1 Apis dorsata | reverse complement strand
TGGAAAATATTTGTTTTGTCGGCTTCGAAAAAAAAAAAAAAAGAAAGAAAGGACGGAGGGGAAGGGAGAAAAAAAAGCAAGAGAGCTCGATGGAACAGACGACGTGTAACGTAGAAAATTTCGGTTGACGGCCGAAAGCGATGAAACGACGGTCGAATCCGACATGGCTCGTTTTTAACCGAGAATCAACTTGGACTTGTGTATTTATCGATATTTGCATATCGTGCACGCGCCAATTTATCTCAAGTTGAAAAACGAATCGATCGAACGGAAGACAGCAACGTGGATAAAAGCGTCAATTATCCCAAGTCTCTTTAATCAGAGGAGAAGAATGCTTGGATCGATCGTTAATTAGAAATTTCCTTGGCCAACATCGAAAACTTTAACTTCTAAATTGTTTTATCCGCTTGCCATTGAATCCCTACTATCGAGTAATTAGCTTCCTTCGAGAGAAAATGCAGTTTCTTCGCAGTATCTCGAGCTTTTCCGAGAGAAAACGATTCGATTGAATCAAAAAATCAAAATTTTCGAAAACTGCGTCATCTTTTACGAGCAAAATCATTTTTATTTAAATTAATTAAGAAGAGAAATTTTAAAAGAATCCTACACCAGAAAGAAAAAGCTTGGTCTCCGTGAAATGTAAAGAATTGTAACGCTATTTCGCTCAACTAGGAGGAATAATAATGGTCGATCTTTTTTTTTTCTTTTTTCAAAATGCACATCTTTTCGCTTCGTTGTTTTTGAAAAGGATAACTTTCTTGACTGCCTCGAACGAATGAAAAGCTCACGCATTGTTGCGGAATCTTGCATTACACTCCGTTGCATTTACCTCTCTCTTTCTCTCTCTGTTCTTCCTTCTAGCTTGTCTACGCCACTCCAGCATTCGTACACTTTTGCAAGAAGTCGCGAATAAGAACTGTTTATATGCTTCTGCGACGTTATCGACGATACTTCCCTTCGCTAACCCTTCTCAAAGTTTCGAAAATACTCCCTGGAAACTTGGCTTGCACGTTGATGAATATTAATCTGAAGTTTCGAGCGTGGAAGAGGAAGCCTCGCGTACAGAGACGTTATCCTATCGGTGATATCGAACCACGAGCAGCGTTTTCGGCTTCAAAGAAGAGAGGGTTATCCAAGATGGATAATTGAAATGATAGTATTGGGCTCGAGCGAATTTTGATAAATTGCATCCTTCTTTGCCAAATCTTTGATAAGTGAGGAGAAGTTGGAAAATTAACAATTTTGCAGATTTCTGTTGCAATTTCAAATTATATGCAAGTATATATATTATAAAAATTTCGTGAATAGTTCAATTCGTGTTTTTTTTGGTTAATTTGAACTTGAAGATATTGTTACGTCTTAAATATATTAGATACATATTCTTGATAAAAAGAAATCTGCGAATATTGATGATTATTTCCCATATGAAAATTTATCAAATAACTTAATCAAGAAGAAAGAAGTGATAGCCTTGTCACATGTACATATAATTTTAATTTTCTATTTAATTATAAATTTTCGTTGATCAACGACCACAATCTGCAAAAGATATATCGAAAAATTCTTCTAACCATGGAAAGCTTCCATTCACAAAATATTCTCCACAACATGACTCTAACATTCCGTAATATTCTTATTCTCAAACGTTCGATTGCGTTCAAAAGATTCGCGCAACACTCCATCCGCATTTCCTTTCCAAACAAATGGGGAAGACATCGAGAGAACGGATAGATTCGATCGAGTTTTCGGTCGACGCAGAGAATCGAGACTCGTCGACGACTCGTTCGGCATTAAGTTGTCCATGCGTCAAATTCTGTCTGCAGGATCGAGCAAGGTGAATACCAAATAGTGGTTGCAGAGGACGGATGTCCGCGCGAATTCCTCGACTTCCGCCCTCGAGAATTCCGCAAGAATTCCGCGTTATCGAATCTCGACCCTCACGATTTTCGATTCCTCGAATACGTAGATCGTCTCGTCGATCTTTCTTCGATCGATCAGCCTTTCCCATTAACGCGAATCCGTGATACATTCTTCGAACTCGCTCTTTGCCTTTTATTGGCCGCCCTTCGATTCATTCCTCCTCCCTTTTCGATCTTTCTCTTTTCGAATTCACGAAAAGGAAAGTCGTGGTTCTATTTCTATCTCGATTCGATTGTGTTTTCAATATTTTTATAATTTTTAATCGTCGCGAAGAAAGTTTGCTTAAACGATTTATAATTAGAGTTATAGGGAGACGAACGAAGAAAAGAAATTTCGAGTACAGTTCCTGACAGTTGTCATTATCGACCCAATCTAACGATTCACGTCTACTCCGAACGCGCCAAAGGATTCCTGAAATTCCTATTAAACTCTCATCATCAATTCTCCAACTTGGCCGACTATCGGGAAGCGCGCGGGACACAAACCGAGACCCCCCTCCCCCAAAGTATCGATAAAAGTTCCCAATCGAGCTTCAATACCTCTCTGGAGAAACGTCGTAATTCACGGTTCTTCTTCCTTCTTCCGGTGCAAAATGAAAAAGGAAAACAAGAAAGGAGAGAAAATCTCTTATAAAACGGCGAGCGGCGAGAACAAAGATAGGAGTGGGGAGGGGTTGAAGATATTTTTTTCCGACACGAAAACGAAAAACCAGTCCGATTTTACGGCGTCTAGCTCGTCAATAACGTATTTACTCGACGGCAACGATTCGTGGAGAAACGTGAAAACAAGAGGCGGCAAGGCGGCGCGCCCCTCAAAGCTTTCTTCTTCCACGCTCTCCCTCTTCGTCGCTATCCCTTTCGACCGCCCTTCGCGCTCCTTCACGAGCGGTGTGATCGGGCGTGGCCGAGCATTCCACCTTTATGGACCCGCGTGTGCAAGCGTCGATCGTGCATCGTTCTCGTGTATCAAAGCGCGATGCATTTTTCGTGTTTTTCGCCTGCCCCAACCCCCCCACATACTCGCTCTCGCGTCTTTCCATTCCTTCTTCCGCAACCGATCCTCCAACCCCTCCCACATCGCCCCTCCATCACCTGAACCACTCGACGTGGTTCGTTTCGAATCGAGATGCGAGATGCACTCTCTGTTCTCAACGTCGACGCACGACTGATAGCCGCGTCCGATTCTCCGAAACACTGGTGGAACGTGATGGATGTCGCGGGGCTTAACCCTTTGACGAAAATTAACAGAGATGGTCGGTCTCGGAGTTGAGGTCGAGGATCGATGCTTTGACCGAGAGGTTTGTTTCATCGAAAGATGGGAAATTGATTTAATTTCGACTCGAGTTTCTCTTAGAGGATAGAACGATATGCGATGGATGTCGGCGATGGTTAACCCTTTGAGAATTAATATGGAAAATTGGTTTAAGAGATTTCGATATGTTTTGATAGATATTTTGTTTCGTAAAGGATGAGATTAACTTTGTTTCGTATTCGAGGTTCTCTAATAATGTGCGATGATTTTCGATTGTTAATCCTTTCGAGACGAGATAATTAATAATATAGAATATTAGTTTACGAGTTTGGAAATGTTTTGATAGATATTTTGTTTCGTATTCGAGGTTCTCCAACACTGTGCGATGATTTTCGATTGTTAATCCTTTCGAGACGAGATAATTAGTTATATAGAATATTAGTTTGTTTGGAAATGTTTTGAGAGATATTTTGTTTCATTAGGAATGAAAATGTTGTCTTTGTTTCAGACTTGAGGAATTTATGTAGTAATTTTGTGATTGGTTGAAATACTGTTGCATGTTTCTATGTTATTAATTTCAACTATCTCTACATTGATAAAATTAAGTATAATCGAATAACTCTTTGTACGAATAAAATGATTGTAAAAATATCTTTTAAAAGAATTCACTGAAAGTTTTCACTGAATATACATAAAAAAAAATTTGTATACATTTGTAATAATTCTCCATTACGTTTTATTATATAGCTTTCATATTTTATTGGTAAAAGAATCTTTCAACTTTTAAGTAATATTCTATTTTTATTCATAATGGATATATGATTGATAAATTAAAAGGCAAAAAAAAAAAAAAAAAGATCATCATTTTGGTTCGAAAAAAATCAAAAAGACTGAATAATTTGAAACTCGAAAAATAAACGCGGCAAGAACTGTATGCAAATTATAAATATTTTTGAATCAATATCCTCGCAAAACATGTTAGAACATATTTTTTAAACATTTATACATTTCATCAGAATACTTTTATTCCTCGGACTTGCAAAATGCTTCTGCTAATAAAAAAAAGAAAAAGAAAGAGTAACAAGGAAAAGGAAATACGAGCCAAAAAACAAACGTTAAAATTTTACTAGATTTTCGCTGTTCGAGTGTCGTGTGTGCTGCAGTTCCGTTAGAGAGCACTCAAACGCGAGTAAAGTACACGATGAATCGATATCTGTCAATCGATATCTGACTGCCTATTTTCGAGCCAATTGCGACCAATAAATCTAATAAAGCGAGAATAAAAAGTGGGCGGAAAATAGTAAAGAAGTTTTTATTCAAATTAAAATGAACGAATAAAATTATTCTTTACGATAGAATTTAACGTTAAAATCGTTAACATAATCATTGATAATAAGTTTTAATCTTTTAATTAATTTGTCATATTTAAGTACAAAAGATAGAGAGATATTTTCGTAGCAAAATATTTCAATATTTCATCATCTTATATCAAACTACCTCAAATTTTCTTCATCCTTAAACTTTAAGGCACACGATTTTCGTTTAAAAAAAAAAAAAAATTCGATAAATACCAATTTAATTGATTTCGACATTTTCGATAGTCGAGAACGAAACGACTATCTCCACTCTTCTCTAATTACCGAATGGCAAAGCGTGGAAAATTTGATCGCGCGCGATTCACGACGAATTAATTCGGCGAACGAAACGAAATTAGAACCCATAAATCTTCATTTTCGACGAGACCTCGATGCGTGACCAAAGGCCCGCGGCGGCTGTTACCAATAATTCCGAACGAAACTCGTTGTCTAATTAGCTACGTGTAATTAGTTATCGCGGGGATAACGCAAATAATTTCGAGGATAGGCGGAACTTTCGTTCCACCTCATTATCATTAGCGGTTGGCTACGATAAATACATAGTGACGCGACGCACGACAACGCTCCAATTACACCTTTCTCAATTAAGGTGTAATCGCAAATGCATCGCGTCATCCGAATATTCGAGACGAATTAACTTTTTACTTTATTTCTTTTTTTTTTCGAGATATATCAGCTTCTTCACAACGATCGAATTTAAAGAATTATTCCACGTTCAGACGGCGTAATTTGTGCACGAAGTGTTGAATTTTTAATATATCGTTCGCAGATATTTTTGAGTAAAAGTGAAATCTTTGAAGATTATTGTACGAAATGTAAGTGGAACAATAATGTAAATTCAAAATCATTCGAAAAATTTACAGTGGATTAATTTCAACGATTCTATTCTCACGAGACGAAAGAAACAACGAAAAAGAATTGTATGGAATGACGATTATAAATACGAAGCTTTGTGAAAATTGGCAAATTTGATGTAATATTTCATGTGTGCGTTCGATGCAAAGCTTGAATCCTCTGCGCGTATAAAATTATCTCGTTAACTTGTCTTTGAGTTCAAATCACATGAATTGAACATGGATCAATCGGAGGAAAATCATCTCTCGATTCGAAAATTCAAGTCAAACGTGTTTGTACAAACGCAACGATATTAATTGAAAGTTAATACGTATTTTCGTCCAGTTTCATTTTCCACTTGGACAACACGGATTTCGATTATAACTAACTTAACTTAAAAACGTTTGAAAAGATCTCTCCCTTAATCTATTTGTCGTTTATCCGTGGAATTGTTAATTCGGAGAACAATTCTCGATTAATCATCTACTCGACCTAATCACTATTCCAATTATTTCAGTTGGGGTTATTGCTATTCGGTTGAATAGAAACGACATAGCCCCGAGCTTCGATAAAGCGGTATAAACACTAGAATGTTATTTCGCCTAACATTGACTGATTCCCTTGTATGCAAACAACGAATTCTCGAGCTCTGGCAAAGGTCGATCGCGAAATAGAGAATCATCAATACCAAATGATCGTATCATTTAATACCAAAAATATCTCAAGATGTTAATTTATGAAGCCTGATCGCGTCTTAAATGAGATATAAATACCTTATACGTGTATGTTTATTGAAATATTATCAAGAATTAAATTTTTAGAAGCCAATTATAATTAAATGCTGATAGATAACACAAAATGAATCACAGAATTTGGGAATATTACAATAATTCTCTTATTTTATAGAATGTGCAAAAGAAAATTTAAGAATATAGATAGAACAAGTAGAATTTCTTTTTAAGAAATACAGAATGAATCTAGCAAGTCTGCAACTACAAAACTTTAAAGAAATTCTATTTGTTTCGCAAGTTTGCAATTTCATTGCTGAAAATAAAGATTATTATTTTTGAAATAAGAATAAGAATTCATTTCAAAGGAAAGGGGGAATGAAAGATCATGATTCTTGAAGGAATAACCGGTCAACGAGCAGAAATCGTTTAATCCGAGAAAATAGAGGGTTAAAGGAGTTAAAGAGACATTTTCCATAGAGCCGTCATCGCTCGGTATACACCACCGTCGAGGATTAAACTCCGTTCACAAGCCTGCTCCGCTAACCCTTTCGAATCTGCATGAAATTAACGCCAAGTTTACCTTCCTCGCTTCCATCTCACTCTTAGAGAGAAAGTTAGCGACCAGCTTACAAAATTCGAGAGGAAATGGTGTGTGCCTCGAAATGCCTCGACCGAGGCTTTTTCCTCCTCGACGCGAAACGTTTTTCGTCCATCCCTCCGCCATTTCTCTCCGCGAAGGGAACCGATTTTTCAAAAGTCAATAGCATCGAGCGTAGAAGATTATTGATGAATGGATGTACATCTAATTGAAGATGTGTGAAGATCAGGAAATTGAACTTTTAATGAATTGAAGTCGAATTTATTAGAGGAACGTTTGATAAAAGAATCTAAAAGGAGGTTAATTGGGATTGCATATTTGTTTCGAGGTCGTTGATGAATATAAGTGTAATATAGTTGAAGGTATGATTTAGTGATTTAGAAATAAAATTTTAACAAAAGGTCCAATTATCGGAAGATTTTTTTTTTTTCTTTTTACACGAGTTAAAGAGAAGATTAATTGCGTTTAAATGTATAAACTGCTAGTGCAGTGAAGTAATTACGCGGAATTGAAGCTTTGAAAATATATCGACAGCGCATTAATTAAGGAACGTGTTACAGTGAAGATATATCGATATTGTAAGATTACAAAGGGATTGCATAATTTATTAGAAAATATTGATGAAGCTTCAATAATGAAATATGAGCATAAGCTAATATTTATTTCGTGATTGGTTGATAGAGTTTTTTTTAAACAAAAATTATGTTAACTACAAAAGATAAACATTTACAGAACAATTGTTAATTATTGTTAATTAATTAAAAGAAAATTCAATTTTAATTTTTTAAATACGATAATATATCGTATTGTAGATGCAAATTGTAGATTATTATTAAATACATACACAATCAGTTATGCATAGATAATTAATTATTATTATCAGGCTTTGAAACGTTTAATCCTTATTGGATATTAATTAGCTCAAATTTACCTGGATATTATAAATGTGTCAATCATTTCATTCTATTTCCTAATGAAATGAAAATAAACAAAATATTCATAATCAAGCCAAGATACTTTCTCTCTAATTTTTAAATATTTTATTATGCTTGTTAAAATTTTTATTATAAATAGATGAAAGGAAAAAATAATATTAACACGCATTCCTATTTTAAAAAATCAATAAAATCATTAAATTTCAATCGTGTCTTTCAATTTTACCGAATTGTTTGAAAATTCTGAAAAATCGTACAAAAAAATCTTATAGAAAATATTTTCATGATGAAGATCTATTATGAAAACTAACATGATATCGCAATATGTGTGTGTATGCATTTAAAAAGATTTAAAGCTGACGCTCATTATAATGCAAATTTAAAAAAATAGCTATCCATATTTCACTTAAACACTGCATACGAACGTTTCTTTTTTTATTTCCATACACACAATTATCCTCCTCGTGCTCCCAATCCAGAATTTAGGGTACAGAGTGCAGAATTTAAGTTCAGAATTCTGGCATCCAAAATTTAAAATTCACATTAAGTTATAATGCAATTAGAAGAACGTGACGTGAACGTTCAAGAGAAGGGTATCCATTTTCTCGAATCTTCGAGAGGAAAGAAGTCACGATCGCGAGAGTCTCGACTAAGATTGAGAAGCTTACATTTCGACAACTTCTCTTTTGGCTAGTTAAGAGCTACGCCGAAAGGCTTTCGAGTCACACGAGCCCCTCTCGTGAATAATAACTATTGTTACGAGTTTCGCGGGTATAATGGATCGTTTCGCGCGTTAAATATTTCCCAAGTGAATTTCATTCCCCACGGTAATGTCTTTTGGCCTCGATACCGCGACGATACGATCCGTCTTTGATACATGGCGGCGAGTTGAGCAAATTTGGAGGGCGTGTAATAAGTGATATCCGGGAAGTGGAAAGTTAATGGAACGTGGAAGAGGCGAAAATTGAAGGAATGTGTATCTATTTACATTCAAACGAACTAAGTGAAGATAAATTGATTGCGAGATTGGAGAATTAAGTTTGAGATGATTAAAAAAAAGATGATTTTTCGGTTGAATTCGATTGGAAATCACGTTGATCGAAGTGAAGTGGGATAAAATGGGATGAAAAGTAAAAAGAAAAGAAAAAAAAAAGTATGGAAAGTATGAAAATACGAGGAAGAACGGTGATTTCAACTTCAAATATTTTTATCGTCCGTGGCAATAGTTTCAGATTGGTGGAAGAAAATAAACTTTGATGGGAAAATCAATAGGAACTCTGTCCACGTGTGATAAAGTAAATAATTCTTCAAGTATTTTTCGAATGTACTAGAAAACTTTTCTCATTCTTTTGCTGGATCTCATTCGGATATAACTTTCATCTTTCCTTCTTCGAAATTTCTTTCAGTTTGAAAATGATTCATATTATAAGACTAATAGAAATAGAATATTATCAATACTTTATTAACGGATGTTATTATTTAAATTTACGAAATTTAAATAAAAAAAGTAATTGAATTATAAATTGCATCAAATATACGATGTTGTAATTGGTCAAATAAACGTTCGCTAAATTTATTTCGTTGGAAATGTTTAATAATCAACAATTTCTCATTTCACGTGTATTGGATTAAAAAAATATTCCTTTATACGCGGCACAGGTGAAATTATATTTTTCCTTCGAATAAATTTTTCCGCGATATTCCAGAAAATTCATTTCCAACAATTAAGAAATCAGATATTGTCGTTCCATTTATCTATTCGTGCATTGATTGCATAATTCTGGCTCTCGTTCGTTTAATAATTGCTTATGGAATCGACGAGAAAAATTAAATCGATGCAGCTTTACCTCTA
>NW_006263560.1:91062-102752 GCF_000469605.1 Apis dorsata | reverse complement strand
AAAAAAAAAAAAAAAAAAAAAAGACGAGTGACCGAAAAAAAAAAGCTAAACAAAGATTCGTGGATAATGGCAATTTGATAGATATATTCCGTAACTTTCCATCCTTTTCTTTTTTCTCTTTTCCTTTTTAAGCTTCTTCTTTTTACCGAGCTTATAATTTAATAACTGAAAAAATTTTCATCGCGAAATCTCTGGATATTTCGTTATCGGGATAAATTTTTCGAAATTTTTTTACCGTAAAAGCAATATTTTATCTCCCATATTAACGTTTATTATGATTTAATTAGGTTATTTTTATAATTAAATTAATTTATCTGATCAGTATATTTTCTAAAGTAAAATTGATTTATTTAATCCTTTTTCATATTCCATTCTTTCAATCAAAATTTTTCCCTTTTTACCATTTTCCATAAGAAATATTAGAAAGAATTTTATATCAATTTCTGTGTCTATCTTTCCTTATATTTGAAACAAGAATTCTCTTACGCCATTATTATTATTGCATATACCATTTTTCGTTCTCCAATTCCAATATATAATTAAAATATAATTGAAAAAGTAGATATGCATTGGTATTTTAATTTGTTATTTTATCATATTGCGAATCAAAACTCCAATCAAACGTTACTGCACATTGCATGTCATATTTTTCCATTGAGAAAAATTATTTACGTAGTAGGAAATTGCACGATCCCTGAACTGTCTGAAAGAATAACAAAAAACAATTAGAAACTTAAGCTTTGAAGTGACAATTGAAAACGAGCTAGACGTTAATATCACGGTCTACAAGGATCTGCTTCTACTGTTACCGCCACGTATACGTTGCGCGTAAACTATCCAGGATGTTTGCTTTCTACCTTCCTCCCTTCGTGACCACACAACAATCGTGTATTGCTTTCACTGATAATGCAAAGATTTAAACATCGTTCTTCACGTTGTGGTATCGAAACGATTACAAATCTTGCGAAGAAAATTATTTTCAGAGATTAAAACAACGTACGAGTCACGATAGTTTAAAAAAGAGAACAAATTTTTTTCTGCGAAAAATAAATATTTTTAACCAACGTATCATGTCTGGCCAATATTAAGCTCTTCTACTATATTACAGAATAGTACATCGCTGTATTTATTTATAAATTATCGAAGAACAATTTTCTTCAAGAAGTACTAGTATTTCTAATTAACTAATTCGAACCAATTATAATAGTCTAACAAAAATTTTATTCCCTGCTCTACAATATATAACAATTCTATTAAAATGAATAACAAAGATGCCATCGTTCTCACGAATTCCATAAAATTCATAAAATCTTTGCAAATAGTTTGCAAACAGAATTTATCTTACGTTTTCCATCTCGCAATCTCAGAAATTCGAGGTACACGAGGAATTTTCGTTGGAAAATTTCGAGCATAGAAACTCACCGAAACGAAACGTTGAAACCGAACATTTCTTCGTTAGTTGTTTCACGACGCTGCTGCTCTTTGTCCTACGATAGCGCGTCCGCGTTTCTCCATAACCGTTCTCCTCCGCGTTCCCTCTCACGGCCCGTGAAAGGGGGCATGGCACGTTCATCTTCGTCGCGCGAAAACTGCGAAAATTGTATCGTCGCCGACGATACAAACGTTCTGAATAAATTTGACGCGTTGCCCCGCGCCTTTAATAACAATTTCGGCCGAAACCTTGCCAGAGACGCGACTATGCTATTTTTGAACCAGTGAATGGAGTAATTACTGGCGGAAAATTTCATTTCCGATGGCAAACAACTCCGACACTCTCGTAATTTCATCGTCTCTTAGATCTCTCTCTCTCTCTCTCTCTCTCTCTCTCTCTCTCTCTCTCTTTCGCGTCAGTTTGTTGGTTTAGATGGAAGGAGTTATTGGAGGAACATGCGTTCAGTGAATGTTCGTAGGTTGTAATTTTGAACTTTAATCGGATTCTTGTTTTTTGACGATTAAACAATTTGACTTAAAAAACAATATGTGAATATTTTTACTTATTATTTAAATTCTTTCTCTCTTTCTTTTTTTGAGAAACAATTTGGTAGTATAGTTAAGAGATTTGTTCTCGTTCCTTCCCTTCGTAATCACGTTTCAACGTGTAATTTTCTTATACGGTGTTGTAAGTAGTATAACTCCGCGAAGTCAGACTTTTCGCATTCCAACTTTTACGCGTTAACTTCGAAATTACACGGGATGTATAAAAAGTTTTACACGTCTATAAAAGCTACTACTTTATTTATTGCTTCAATTATACGACTCTTAGCGTGTTCTTATCGCGTATAATATAATGTAACGTAACGATTAGAATCGGGTGTTTATTCGATTTTTTTTATCGGCACAACCAAAGAAACGAAATTTAAAATCCCCTTTGAACGAAATGTACCTACATTTTCAGTCCAATAATAACGAATCATCAATAATTAAAACGAATTTACGCGATGATAATAATGAAAACGTATGAACAACGAAATGAAATACAACTTCTTCATCGTATTCAAACGAGAACAAGCGTAACATCACTCTCGACCAAATCACGAATCGAAATCCATTTCACGAATCCATCACATTCCAAACTCTTAACAAGAAATTAATTGCCACCGTCCATACACGTCGAAGAGAAACCCTTGCAAAGCGCCATCTACGATCCCACCAACCGAATCCAACCAATTTAATCCGTCTCCCCGATTCCTTTCACGCGGTTAACAGGACACGATCTTTCCACCCCGCTGGATCAACCCCTGCCCATCCCACTAGACGTACAATGGCCAAGAAATATTCGACGCCTTCTATCTCGTGCGCGATATATTCACGGACAGATCGCATTTCGGGCCACGGGCACGGAAATAGCTTTCATATTTTCGTATCGAAAAATCGCGGGAGGTTTAAAGGTCGATCCCTTTACGAGCTCGTCACCCGAAACGCTTTCCCTTGCCCGACGACCTTCCTCCTCCTCCTCCTCCTCCTCCTTCTCCTCTTTCGTGGCGCCCTTTTTCCGCGAAAGGATGAAAGTCGCCCAAAGCCATTTGCCGTGACGCGCTTTGGCAAATTGTACGCTACATCTGGAGCTCTGTCGCACCACGCTCTGCAAGCACAAAGCGCAATTTCTTGCGTACGTAGACGCACGTATGCAACACACACGCGCACGAGCGTGTATACAGAGAGGTTATACACGCGGAAAATTATTTTTGGCGCGAGGAATACGCGGTTTGGAGGCATTTGTTAGCTCGTGCATGGTTGCACGTGCGGCAACACGATTAACGATCGTCTCTCCCTTGGAAAATTATCACTGTGGATCCTGTGGATCTTTTACGATCAGTGGAGATATAGGTTTTGTCAACACGATTTTTCTTTTCTCTCTTTTTTTTTGAAAAAAGAATGTTATTCGTTGGATGGAAATGTCGTAATTGAGAGGGGGAAAGAGAAAAAATTCTTGATTGAATTTGGTTTTTTTTTTAAACGAAGTTTAAAGGAATTAGGATGATCGAAAGTCGAATCTTCTGTGAGATGCTGAAGACACTTAATAATTTTTGAATTTTTTATTCTCTCTTAATGTCAAAGGTTGAAAGATAATCGAAGAAAATTATTTTCATCGAAGTGTCTTGATATTTATACCGATTGATTATCACAGTATTTATATATCATCGAATGAAGTTAAAATCGATAGAGATATTTCGTCTCGGTCGCAACACGACTATGAAAGATTCATCACGATTGACAACGATTAATTTTCGAAAGTTTCTGAAAGGAAAAGATCGTAACAAAATATTTTCAAAGGTAACATTGGAAGCGCTTCATAAATTTAATAGAGTTTGCGGTTGGGCACGACGTTTTTCTTCTCGATTGAACGGTCCATTTGTCTTCGAAGTTCGCGTGTTTTCATCCATCGCAATTTCTCTCCCGAAATTCTTATTCAAGGATCATCTTCCACACGTTGGCGCATCTGCGAGTGGATTAAACTTGTTATCCCAAAAAGCTTCGAAAGAGATCGTAAATAACGCCTTTAAAGGAACTCAATATCTTTTCCGTGATTCGTTTCCAATCAGAAAACTCGTTTCGAAACGAAACGTTCTCCCCCTTTTTACATTTTCAAATTTCATAATTATTAAATCGTAAGAAATTCTATTACCTTAGACTTTAAAGTTCATCGTGGAAATATCTTCGATTATTTTTATTCGCTTGTCGATACCGCAATTTCCAGTAAATGAAAATGCAATATATCTATCTCGTGATTAATGGTAGACGAAATTCTTGGCTTCCTGAGACCAATTTTAACCCTTGGGTTTTCTGTCAAACGCATCAAAGAACCATTAAAAACTAATTTTTACAACTAATCATCGAACTTCCACGTCGTGACGTTCGCTAGTTATTGGAGAAGCGAAACGTTCTGAACTGGGAACAATAAATTTCGGTTTCCACTAGGACATTCCTTCCATTTTCCGTGAAACACGTGCCAACTTAATACTAATACACGCGTTATAAATTTTGATTCTCAATGCAATGCACGACCCATAAATAATTCCCGGTTCTATAAGAAGTAAAAATATTAAAATGATTATCGATGCGTATAGATTATCGAATGAATAATATATTTCAAACATTCTCTATATATTTCCAATATATTATTAAATTAATTAATAAATAAAATTACCAATGACAAATCGTCAGTTACAATTTCAACGTTATAAAAAAATTGAAGTGTAAATTGTGTTTCGCGATCAATAAATTTTCGAGTTTGATTTAAAAAAAAAAAAGAAAAAAAAAGAAAAACAGAGAAAAGCTCGCGTTGAAAAGAAAAATTTCATTCCATGCTTCCAATTCATTTTTTTTTTTGCATCCAGAATCACTCCACCTTCGTTTTGAATCGCATTTTCCGAAACGTTCTGAATTATATACCAGTTCCAATGGAGGGCTTCTTTTATTTAAAACGCGCATCGCTCGCGTAAGAAATCTCTTGGATGCATACCGATGTTGCCATCATCGTAACAAACGTAAATACACTTGATGGCCGAGTAATACGCCCCTCTGCGAGAGCATTCGAGCAGAAGTGAATCACAGAGTTTGAGTAATTCGTGAAAAACAGGGATTTACGAGTTCCAATGCATTCACGCACGGGTTGTAAATGACGATTTAGTCGGATATTTTTCATGGTATTTTTAGTCGGGAGAAAAATTATTTTATTTCATATTTTGAAAATATTTTCAAATTTAGTCGCTTTCTCGTTTCATCGGTCGATTATGATTTGTCGTAATATCGTAGTTCGTTTTTATTATTTTAATTTTCTAAAATTGCAAATTCTAAATAGAAGAAATTAAATTTTTTGATGATATATCAATTATTGAATTGAATTAGAAACAGGAATTTTGCACATTGTATATTTTTGTATGAATGTATAAAGAAAATACGATAAATTTGAAAAATTATTAAGAAATTATAAATTATAATTTTTATAAAATTTAGATCATATATATTTAATTTGTCAAAGAAAAATAAAAGAAAGATAATTGAAATAGTACTGATAAGAATGGATAACGATAGAAAAGGATGGAAGCTATATTAAAACAATTATTTCTATTTTTTTCGGCTTATTAATTCGACGTTAATTAGAAATCGTTATCGATGTTTATAAATCAAGAAACGAGTTATAGAAGAAGAATCGAGGTAAATTAACAGGTTCAAAATGCGAAAACGAAATGTTAAATCTACTCAGGATGTATTCTCTCAAATTGAATTAAAATTAAACGTTGATTAAAGTCGCAAATCAGCTTGCGTAGACATAAAGTTCCATCTTCCTGTTCGTTTTTTAAAATTTCGAAAATTAAAAGAAAATTAAAAAAAATAAAAGGAAAAGTTAATGGAGGAGCATTTTATAAATTCAGATACGCAGCTCGACTCGACAAAAAAATTGTGAATTAATTATTACTTTTAGAGTTTCTACCTTCTATCATTTTTGACCTTCACATTTCGTTCTACTCGAGGAAAAAATTCAGAAGGAAAAAAAAAAAAAAAGAAAAACGAAAAAAGTCAGAAGTACCTCATAAACTCGAGTACAAACTAGATCCTCAGTCTCAACATTCTACTTTCTACCACTTCTATCTTTATTCTTTTTTTTAATTACAAACAAAGAGAAAGAGAGAAAGAGAGAAAGAAAAAAATCTCATAAACTCAAATTTGCAGATTTTATAACAAAATTTTTATTTATTCATTAATTTCATTTTATGAGCTCTATCTTTCACTTCTATCTTCATCCTTTCCTTCGATGAACAATCAAGGATCAAAAATCATTTCGTGGATTCAAATATAATACAATACATATATAAAAATCGATATAATTACTTTATTTTAGTTTTACTTACGTTCTCCACCATGTTTTTTTCTTTCTTCTTCAAAGAAGAAGCATTTTATAAACTCGAGTGCAAATTAATCACGGTAATTCAACAACTAAATTATTAATATTTTCAACGTTATCGCGATTGAATCAAACTGTCATCAAACCGAATCAAAAAACAAAGACAAAAAGCTTTCTGGTTCGGAATTAATTTTGAAAATGGGAGGGAGGGGCAAATCTGCATATTCAAATACTACCATTTTCTAAACGGGGAGGAAAGGGATGATATTTGAACAGGAATCGACGCCGAACAGGGACGAGCGTTAGATTGAAAAGCAACAAGCATGGAAATTGGCCATGTCCGATATACCGATTCGTTTCAGTTAATTTGTTGCCATTTTATTCGGATCGAAGGCAAACGGGAAAGAAACGCTCGACAATGGCCTAGGCGGGTTGGGAACAAGGCCGAATTCGTGACCGGCTGGTGAAAATAACGTTAAATAAATAAAAACAGAGGCTGGTTTATTCGACGAGTTGCGCAACTACTCTACTGCAAAATTAACGAATTCGCGTGCACGAGGACGACTCTATCGATTTAGTTTCGGATATATATATAGTCTCCAATGTATACCTCTCGAAAGCGAAAATTTCTAGTACTAGATCCGGGGATGAAAACGTTTTTTTTTTAGCGTATAAAAGATAATCCCTTTCATTCGAGTATCAGGACGTGCCCCTGAATGTTTATGCGGACAGAAATATACCAAAAAATAAAAAAAATATATATTATTATTATTATTATTCGTTCTTTGGAAAAATTCCAACAACTCCATCCATTTTCGATCGTAAAAATTGAAATACGCCACGATAAAATATGTGTAATACTTGTACGAACTCGGTGCAGATGGTGTGTGTTCGTAATCAGCGAAAATTATACGAGCGTCGATACGCGTTGGTAATAATAACAAAACGTTAATAAATTAATGCGACTGCTGTAGGAACGTGTGTTTCCATTGTTCCATTGAACGTTTACGTTCTACTTTCTCCTTGGTGTTGGTAGGAAATCGTGTTTCATTTTGGACGGATATGGCGTGTAAAGATTGTTCTGTCGATGAGCCATTTTGAAAAACAGAAGGATAATTTCGATAATAAATTCGGCTTATAGAATTATTAATATATTTATACGTTATACACGCTAATTAGAAATGTGTGGAATATCTTTCTTCGCGTTGACGGCAACATGTTGTACAAATGAATCAATAAAGTAAAAAAAAGGAATACTTGAAAATGGCTACTATAAAATTGGGAAAGAGAGAGAAAGAGAGAGAGAGAGACAGATGTGTTCCTTTGACAATTTTTCGTATTTCGTAACCGACTTACATAATTTAGTCAGTCGGAGAGAAAAAAAACTTGGACGTCGAAACGACCAAGAATCCTCTCTCTCATTCGAGTGAAACGGCAATTATAAGTATTCTAAGAGAACAGAGAGTGGATTCTCCGTGGACAAACGTATGCAAAGTACGATACGAGACGAAGGAGGCAAAGGAAATTCTTATGTGTGATCGTGGCACACTTGCAAGGATAAAGCACTTTGGAATTTCAGTGCTTCCTTCCAAGACGCGCAGAACAAGAAAATCGCGATATTGAGGCGAAGATAACGGGGGTATACGAGGTTCTTACGTTTTTTAATTTAAATTCTTCAAACGTATAACCTATTTCTTTGCATAAATCGCAAAAAGAAATTACGGAAGCGTGCAGGGAAGAGAAGTTTTCTTCGTTACAACGATGAGATTAAAATCTTAAATGAATTTTTGTCGAACGTTGCGACAAATCGAGAAAGAAAGATGGAAGAAATATTACAGATTGTGGCGATGGGTTCGTGAATTTATTACAACGCCAAAAAATTTTATATATTTTATATTCTATCCCGAATTTATCGTCACGTAAGTTGTTCGAAAATATTTCAAAAAGTTTATTACATTATACATCGAGTTACAATTTTAAATAGTTTCACGTTTAAATTACTTTTCTGGCTTATTTCTCTCGTCTCTCTATAATCGCCTCGTTCTACTTGTCAAATCACGTTCGACTCGTTCATTGATCATTCCACTTATCTGCCAGCTAAGTACCGTTCGCTAAATAATTGATTTATACTACTCGTTTAACTAGTAACAAACACATGTTGTTACTTACTCGATCTAGATTTCACCTAGACAACAATTACTTACAAACGTACGTAATCCATATTCATCGTATGTAACCACTATCGTTATCAGCAGAAAGAAAAGAAAAGATCGATGCTCGCTCGAAAATCATTGTTTGGAAATCGATCTTAAATATCATATACGTTTTCCAATATTCGAATCTGTCGGAAGAAAAGACGCGTAAATTGCTCGGCCTGTTATCGACGATTCGAAGATTCGTAACGAGGGCGGATCAATATCGATTTCTAATATCGATTCCGCTTTTTCCACATCCAGGAACCGGATCGACCGACCGGTTTTCATCGCGGAAACGGGGTTGGAATCTTGGTTGCGTTGGAAGGGATAAGAGGCAGGGGAGATTTTTATCGACGAAAGCAGCGAAGCAGCTTGCCTTGTTACATGCTGGCGAGGAGATTAAATCCCGGGAAATTGTTAAATCACTAGCCGCTTTGACGCAACGGGTCACAGGATAATAAAAGCCGCTTTCCAAGGATGGAATTCTCTGGCGGCCGGTTCGCGAAACGACGACGAGGGTTCAGTCTCGTTGAATTATGCGAGAGCCCGATTCTCTGGCTTTCTCCTGTATAGCAAAAGAGAGAGAGAGAGAGAGGAGAAAGAATGCAGATACAGTTTCAGAATTTCAGGGAGTCGTGAAAGGGACAAGTAATATTAATAAACGTACACGTGAAAATTGATTATTCGAAGCGGGGAGGACGCGATGAGAACATCGCTGCAATTTATGCAGTGAAATTGTGATTCTCTAAAATGAATTCTTCTTGTATTCGTTTACAAGGAAACGTGAGAAGGAAATTGCAAAGAAATGTTTCGCGTCAAAAGAGGGACGATATTATTTTTGAGAATGTAACAATTGAGAATGTAACGATTTGGTAATTAGTGTAATTCCAGATAAATAATCCTGATCTCTGATATATACTTAAATTTACGATTTTCTTCAAAAATGGATGAAAAAGCAAAAAGTTAGTAGCCATTATAAAGCTATTTATTAGATATAATTGCAAGATCCAGTTTCTCCCCTTTCATTTCACTTTGCAAACTTTTTAATTCTTCCCTTATTAATTCTTAAGACAAAGAAATACGCGAATCCTTTCAATTCAAGAACAATTCGCATCCTTTTATGTCAGCCTTGCGAAAAAATTTTCTTCTCGCAACATTTCCTTGATGAAATTATAATTCTTCGAGGGAACCATCTAACTGTATCTAGGCGCTTACAGCATACAAGCAGAGAGAAAGGGGAAAAGGGGTAGGGGAAATTTGTTTTATTCATATTGAAAAGCGGGCAAAACCGAATCAGTTTAGGCAAACGTTTCACGAGATTTCCATAGATTTTCGTTTCTCTTTCGTTAACCCGTTGACCTCATTTCCATCCTTTTGTCCAACCTTTTTTAAGTTTAATCCTCCGCGTTTTTTTCCACCACGAGCATCTTCGATAGCGAACAAATTATTGCGACAGAAAGAAAGAAAGAAAGAAGGGGATAAGAGGGGAAAAAAAAAAAAGGAAAAGGAAAAGGAAAAGTGGGTCGAGTATCGTGGACCAGTGTCTGTAACGATCGCGAACATGAAAGTAAGTTGCCGGTAACGAACCACTGATTAATGACGATAAAAAGCAACGCACGAAAGCCCCCTCGTGTAAACTTTTCCATCTTCCATTTACCATTCCGCATCCAGAGTCTCCGTCTCCCTCCTTCGATCGCACGCGTTCGTTCTCCATCTCCTTTCAAATTATACCACTTTAATCCCGAACAAAAGATTTCCTGCATTGTAACGATAAAATGTAGAAACTATGCGAAGGTTTATTTATTTCCCCCCTTTATTATTCTCTCGGATTCATCAATAATGGCTCGGGCAAATTCATCTCGAATCCTTATTAATTGGAAAGAAGAAATTCGTACGGAAGAAATTTTATTTTGCAATTCTATTTTGCTTACTGTTGTCGAATTTATTATTTAAATATACTTGTTCTATATATATATATGTATATAAATATTTGTTACTCCAAAACGTGATGTATTTCCACGTGTGAATTCGAGAGAATTAATTCAGTGTCAGAATTTTATCGTTGTAACGTACGAACATGTATAAATCATTGTTCCGTTTATGGAAGAAATATGAACAAAATGTCAATAATATAATACATTGATGTATGAAACGTATCGATCCACGCCGCGTCTTTTGAACTTTCCCGCTTGATCCTCTTCCATCGTTAATAAAAATTTTCTACGTTCAGGGAAAATATAAAAAGTTAATTATTTTTCTGTCGACTATTTTACGAAAGTATTATCGTATTAAGGATTAATACGTCTTGGGTTATTTTATATCCTCTTATGGCTATGACACACTCGCGTAAATTTATTTTCTTCTTTATCCACTTTACTTTTTTCCACGTGCATGATGTAATTTTCTATAAATTCTCTATTTCTTTCTCTCCACCCTACTTTTAGCGAGGGGAAGCATTTTTCATCAACCAAGAAGATTTTAGAGTCTCCGGCCACTAGCTTCATTTATTACGGTCCTCCGGAGGGTCCTTAGTGTCACGATGGTGATTCTTTCAAGTTGCACAAGATAGTGTTATTTCGTCACATTTCTTCCTATATTCTCTTCCACCTCATCGTTTCGAAATAATTTTATTCGAAAAATATAATATAATTTTACCTATCATTATCATTACACGAAATTTCTATAAATATGAGAAATCACATAATTAATGTTAAATTTTCATAACATCGAAAATTTCTAAAAGTTTCTAAAAATCTAAATGTCTTCTTCAATGATACGTGAAGCAATTTTATTTATAATATTACTTATTAACAACACGGCTAAGCTATTGGCGATAATCGACGTAGAAGTGAAGAAAGAACACCTGTCATAAAATTTAATTATATAGAATAAAAATTACTATAATAGTAAGAAAAGTTTATAAAAGTTTCCATTTTTTCTTTAAGCCTTCGATTAAATTAAAGAAACTCTTTTAATTACCATTAAACTCGGCGCTCTAAATATTCTCTTCATCGGTATTATTTAAAACATCGTGGAATAAAGTTTGGCTGGAGAACTATCCGAGAACAGAATTACAGAAACCGCCCTTCTTCCGCCAAGTTTCCTTAATCGTGTCGTGAATTACAGTCGAAAACCTCGTAGAAACGGTT
>NW_006263560.1:80801-90822 GCF_000469605.1 Apis dorsata | reverse complement strand
ACAAAGAATTTGGAAATTACATCCTTCATTTTTTTTTTTTTTTTTTCGGATGATCCATCCATGCGGGGCAATGAATTCCGTGAGAAAATAAATAAATACGGGAACGAAAGTCGATTCGGTGTTGACATTTCATTCGTTTCAGTTTGTCGCCCGATTCTCGTGGGTGGGAAAGAAGCAAGACGTACGTACGATCGGCAAAGTTTCATTTTCTCCTCCATGGAGGATAAAACGAAAATTTCCACATCGATACCTCTCGAGGGTGGCGAGAGTTTTCGAGTTAAAGGGGGAGGGAGGAAGAGGACTTTCGAACCGTACGATAAATATGGAAATCAAACGATCCTAACGTGGACTACGACTACTTGGAAAAGGTATAAAAATGCAAACTTTCGAGAAGAAGGAGAAAAAAAAAAAGAAAGAAAAGACGATGAAACCGATGGTTATTCTTAATTTATACGAGGAATTTAACGCGATTAAGAATCATTTTCCGTGTTTGGGAGAAATTTTGCCTCCCTGCACTATAATTGGATATCTTATTAAAACGTAGAGCTTTATATTCATAGGAAGGTCTATTATTTTAAATTCATTCTTACTTTTTCTTTGTGCGATGAGTCAAGTTAGTTAGAAAAAGTAAAAATATTAAAAAAATTCTCAACACTTTTTTAATTTTTTTAATCTAAATTTTCACGAAACAGCTTCGAATATATATTTTATACGATAATTTTATTTGCCGTGGAATATTTTTCACCAGCGAGAGAAATCTTGAAATTAGGTCATTACAAACGTGCTTACTATATCTATGTATCATTATGGTACGAGGAACGAAGAAGATATCTATTAATAATCATACGAGGAGAAGGGTTGTCCTTTTAGGAGAGACGAGTGAAAAGTATCGAGTGATAGATTCGGATTAAATATGAAATATTTAGGCATCGATATTCTTCTGTCCCCGTGTCCCTTTCATCTCTCGTTTCGAATGCGAACAAAACGGAGCACACCGATCTACATATTGAAATCATTCATCACCCCATTTTTTTTTTATTCGTCCCCAACAAATCCGTATCCCAGATTTTTCATCAACTCGTCGCGTCGAGTTTTAAAACGCTCGTCGAATAGATCGAAATTTCATCCTCCCGTTTCAAGCAGATTATACAGGCGTGCGATAAAAAATATCTCGGATCCTCCCGAATCAAAATAACGAAACAAATGCACTTTCTTTGCTTTAGATTCGTCTTTAATCGGCACAAAAGAAATTATTATGTAAATTTTTCATCGCTAAAAAAAATCCTTTCTCTTTATCTCTAACCTTTTTTGCAATGAATCCAAATCATTATTACGGACGTATCATCTTGTGATAATAGCAGTACACGTGTAGATATTATACGCATCGTGATATAAATTAACATTAATAGCGATATCGAAGGAATTTCCATGATCAATTCGAGCACGATCATTATCATGCGGATCGCAGTCCATAGAGAACCAAGTTCCTAAGGAACTTGAAATTTTCATTCCAAGCGTAGATTGCACACATCGATCCTCCCGCCTATTACAGTATCATGGTTCGCGCGAGATGATGCAGGGATATTATACCCTATCCTGGAAGAGGGTTGGCCTGCACAAGAGTGGATCGCAGGAGGGAGTGGCGAGTCGGCTGCGTTTTTTGGCTCTGAGATGGATTTTAAATCAGACCAAATCAGATACCTCTTCTATCGTTCTTCTTCTTTTCTCTCTCTTTCTCTCTTTCTCTCATTTCTTCTTCTTTCTTTTTCTTTCTTTCTTTTTTTTTCTTTTTTATCACCACGAGCCAATTTGGCCAATCGTAGTGGCTGATATATGAACTTGGCGAAAATGCAGCGAGCCATTGGCCGACTTTAATCGAGCCGGATCAACCGCGGATCAACTCGATACTCGTTAATTGGCAAAATTTGACTCGATGCCAGTCGAACGAGGATCATTCAATTACATCGAAATGAATCTTGGCCTGGGTTGGGCTTTGATTCGTGTGATTTGTTACTACTCGGAGGATGTGGAGATGTATCGTTTCGATGGAATTATCGTTGAATTTTTTTTAGATAACCAGGGTGTGGCTAGGGTGGATAGGGCGATAAATAAATTGATAGGGGTGTTCTTCTCTGTAAGAATAAGAAGAAAGGGCGATATCCGCCGTAGCGATAAAGATATCCGATATTGGAGAATTTTATTTTCTTCTCTTCTCTTTATTCTCTTTATTTTTCTTTCTGAGATCTTTGGAAGATGAAAGCGCGATACGAAAGGGGAGGGGGGGAGAGGGAAAGAAAGTTACCTTTAGTCTTGGTTACTTTCAATGGAAAATGAATATGCTCGCGGAGATTGGAGCGAGGAAACTTGTTTATTCCGTTTGCAGATGTTATCTTGTATTTGCCTTCCATTTATCTCAGTTATAGTTCAGTAAACATTAACGAAATTAAATTCACTCGCTACTTCTAAGAAATTAGGGCAAGACTTCAAAATAATTCTAGACTAACTTCTAAACTTGATATTTGTTAAATCAGATCAGAAGTTAAATATATATATATATACAAATTTATATTCCCATTGATATATATATATTATACAAAACTGACATAATAAACAGAGATTTGCTTCATCCATTAAATATTACGATTATTTTCCATAAATATCCATTAGTATATTCATTAATTCCATTACCCAAATGCATTACATTGTTTATTCGTATCACCATCTATAACGGAATTAAATAATAACGAAATACTGAGATATAAATAGAAAAATGAAAAAAAAAGCAGACAAATTTCATTATACTTTCCTCCATATTAAAAATTATTATATACATGTCCATCCATTCCTATCCTCCAGAAGAAAATCGAAGAAACTATTCGATCTCGTATTTCCCCCTCCCTCTCACCCTCTCTTCCTCAATATCACGTATAACCATCTTCCAGACGAAATCGTAAATACCCAAACCGCTTGCGGTGCACATTTCTGGCGGCCAAATGTGGAAATAGCGATATCTTATTGTTCCCCGATATAGCGGGGGGAAATTGGAAAGTCCTTGGAAATAAATGCCCAAGTGACCGGGTTATCGTGTTTTCCCGGTATTGGCGAGTAATGGGATTTCAAGCCGATTTCAATTGATCCCGATGCATCGCGACAGTCGATCGCACTCCCGATAACCAGGGCCACTACTTTGAGGGAGGGGGGCGAGGAAATTGGTGTAATTCGGTCGTGGTCCATTCGACGACCCGCCGTTATCGTCAGTTTCCGGGGAGAACTCCCCCCGCGACTGACAAGTCGATAATTCGATACGGATTTCTTCGTGCGTGTTACACAGAGAGAAAGAGAGAGAGAGAGAGAATATTGGAATAAAGAATGACTCGTCTCGATACGTCTCTGCCTTCCCTTCTAATATTTCGCGATTTATTTAATACGATATTGGATCTGTACAAACATGAATTCTCGCCAATTTTCACGTTTAATATTCCTCATCCGGTCGTTTGCGATTCGAACGCGATTCGAATTGGAATGTAAATGAGATGGGTGTGGAAAAAGAGAAGAAAGGAGAAGTTTCTCGAGGATTCTCGAGTTCTTTTCCTTTTTTTTCTATTGAAAATTTGAATCGAATCTTAGAAGATGTACAACGATGGGAAATTTGTTTGGACGAAGAAGGGAATTTCGATGAAAATCGATGGAGAAAAAAGATGGACGAAAATTAAGGAGACGATGACGTACAATTTATTTTTGTTTCTAAGATTTCTAAGAGTTGTTTATACTACGATCGATGCACTTTTCCAAGTCAATTTTCTTTGGGGAATTTAAGTATTACGTATTGAATACACACATATATATATGTATGTACGAACAGCGCGTTTACCTTTCTCTCAAAGGGGTACAAGCAAGAACACAACACAAGAAAACATTTCATGCGGGCTTTTTGAAACGCAAAGGAATTCAATCTTGACAGGAGGAGGGAAGCGCGTAAAACTAGTAGATGCGATTGAAGACTTCGCGCACGATGTTTGGAAAGCTGACTTGCGTGAAGGAAACAAGCCGGCTTTCACATCGAACCACCCTACTATTCCTCCCAAAAGAAATTTGCAATCGAGGAACAAATATACAAAGATAATATTATTTATCATCCAAAGATTAAAAAGATAGAACAATAGAAATGAAATTGTACGTCAGAACAGGGAAAGAATAAAATTCTAAACCGGGCACGATCGAGTGGAGAAATTAGATTATAAATTTCATTTTGATATCTGATTAACGCCCAGAGTTGACCCATTAACGGTCGATAAAGCAAATTAGTTGAACGAAATACGATCCACGCGGATGAATCCCCCTGAGATAGAAGATTTCCCTCCTGTTCACCACAATTTACTACACGACGAACAAGATCTTGGTTTTCGCATTATCGATAAATATATATTTTTTTAATTATTTAATTACGCGAATTATCATCAGTCAATTCGAAAAATATTTTCATGGAAACGTTAGTTTTTAACATTCTGTTGCTAATTAATTGGCAATTGATTCAACAATGCAATCTCTATATATAATATACATGCGTGGAAATTTGTACACGATCAGCTCATCAAAACACGCTTACTAAACAGGAATAGTACGATACAAATATACAAACTGGCGGATACAATTAAATGTAAAGTAAATATTCGAACAGCAACGATGTATATATAATATATAACCTCTAATACAATTTCCCTATTACGTGAAAATTATATTGGTGTGTATATTTAGCTTCGTTCAGGAATACCAAGGCACATTCACTCCGGATCAAATTATTTTGATCTTGATACTGAACATCGTGTAAATATACACGATCTTTGGTAGATCATGTTCTCTTGAATTACAAACGCAAGCGTAAAATGAATCTTTATTGGATTAACATCGAGTTACATGGTAGAACAAATTTCCAGTAATTCATTCAATCGCTAGAAAATTACTAAATATTCGAAGGTAAAAATTAATTTGGAATTCTGTTTATTCATTTTTGGAACAATAGTTGTGCAATAGAAATTGTATAAAAAAATAATATATTTATTTTTAATTTCGAATTTAAATTAAGATTTGATATAAATATATTGAAAAATTGAAATTTCGTATTATTTTTATAATACTGTATAAAATAATATTCGAAACTAAAGTATATTACTTCATAAATCTTCGCGAAATAATAATAAGAAAAAATAAATCAATGAACAAAGTACACGTATATTTGTAAACATGATTATATTCTTATATTTGTTGTAATTCATAAATGTGTATACCATATAAAGATGCACGTTCACATAAGACAAAAGCAATTTATTTGTCTCTCTACGAGTAACTGTTTTGTAAATTTTTCTTCAGATATTCAAGGAAGTATCTTCGAGTTGTTTCTTTCACTTCTACGCATCCTTTTACGTACTTTTTTTCAATCTTCAATGTGTACGATGTACAATACACGAGTACAATCAAAAAGGAAAAATAAGGAGAAATGATATACTATATCGTAATTAAATGATCATATAATGCACGAATTGATTATAACCGATGATTTTGTTTAACTACATTATAATATATTATAATATATTATAATATATTACAATTATATTAAACATTATGATAATTCACTATCTTTGTCCCTCTCTTAATTATTTTTGGAATTCTTAATCGCGAGTTACACTTGCTAATTTTAAAAATAATTTTCATTCTAATAAATTAGTTAAATTCTTATTCCATTCTATCTTTTGTAATAAAAATTATTAGAAATTGTCGAGACTATTTGTGAGGATAAAAAATTTCAAATTAAATCATTTAACAACAAATAACGTTTCAAATTTACAAACTATATGATAAAATTCATCGAGATAATTGATAATTAATATCAAAAAAAAAAAAAGAAAAAAAAGAAAAAATGATCGTACAGATTTCACGTCGAAAGCGTAATCGCAATATAATTTATGATCATATATCGCGCTATTTACAACGATAAAAACGATTTTTTTTTTTAAACAGATCGAAAATAAACGGGATCCGAAACCATTAGTTCAATTTACACTGTATTTTCACTTCGACCGGTTCATGTTTCATGATACATGACGTCCAGCCCACAAACTGGCATTCACGCGTCAACCTTTCAACCCCCGTGTATAAAGACCAGTCATTAGTCTCGATGTAAAGCGTGTTGGCAAGCCTGGGGATGATGAATTACGAGTCCCTTGTTTGCGAAACGAGATGGTCACTTTAAGCACATCCCTAGGTTTTGTGCAAACTGTGTTAGTTTGAAACCCTCGAATGGATCTAAAGGCGATGGTCGCTTGCAAAGTGGCGTGTCTGCTCTATGGACACTGGAGGTGTTATATATGATTCTGATTATCAAGATTAAGGAAGGAGTGTTCGTTGAGAAAATAATTCTACTGTGTATTTTCTGCTCAAATATCAGAAATGAATTAATATCGATCGGATAAAAGGATCGAATTATTGAGTTATATTCGTTTCAGATTGGCCGAAATATGAAAAAAGTATCAAGTTTTAAAGATGATTAAATATCATCGTATCGTAGTTTGATTTGTGCGAATATTTTTTTGAAAAATAAAAATTTCCCAGAATAGAATATTCAATGATAAAAGCAATGATGGATGATAGATATATTGGATTGTTAGTATTAGTTTGTTATTTCATATACGATTAAATTTCATCATTAATATTCAATCAGATGCGGAATAATTAGTACCAGTATCAGAAATTCTCGATATAAAGCACAATATAAACCCTAATACCACATAAATACCAACATTTAGCAGCGATAGTTGAAACGTTTCAATAAATATTCCAGTAAATTTGGTATTGCTCGTAAACGGATTTATAGACCACTTCTTATTACAGATAAATGCGCTACGCTTCGTCTTCCCTTCTATCCAAGTTTCTACCAGAGATTCTTCGCCATGAGCAACTTTCTTCGAGCGATATATCGCCAATAAAACACAGTGAATGGTGCAGATATCAAAAACGAGACGAAATTCTAGAAATTCCCTTTTAATTGCCCCATAATGTCCGACATCTGCTATTTTCTCTATTCGTCTCTTCATCGAAAAAATTATTAAAGTCTTGAGATGAGAAATTTTCCATGTTTATTCTAGATAATATCCCATTCTCTTCATTCGATTATTATATCGTCGAAAAAATGATTACAATTATTCCCAACCAAGAGGAAATTATTAATGCAAAAGGAAAAGAAAATATAATTCGTCAGTTCAAAGGTCTCTCGAAGAAATTTTCAATATTAAATTTTCCGCTTAGTAAATTTCAAGCAATGAAAGATCGAATGAAGAAGGGCGTCTATCTGAAACTAAAGTGATCACGAGGCGCTTGGGAAATCACGAAAACAATTCGCGTTCCACCGAGTGAAATAGATCGTCCCCGAAGCAGCGAACTCTTTGTTCGCCCTTGTCATTGTCGGCTAGATAAATTGAAACGCGGATTTCTGAAGGCATTTCTGAGGGCCGACGTCGAAGCCTTGGCTAAATAAACGTCTTGGCCGAGCCGCCTCTATTCGGAACTCGATCGTGAAATTTCTGAATTAACGGCCAACAGTTTATTCGAACTTCCTTTCCGATGTTTTTCGGTGTTCCGCCTCCGTTAGACACGGCTCGATGGTTCAGAAAGCCGTGGAGAAACTATTACCAGACCCTTAATTTATGCGAGGAATTAAGTTTCAGCCTCCCGAGAATTAATAGGGATTTCGATGTTTTCTTCCGTTTATTTCCAAAACTTATTAATGGACTTTTAATTTCATGCAAAAACAAAGTTCGAGCGGTGAGGATTATTTTCCGGATTAACAATTATTTTAATTAATTCATATAATATAGGTGTAGGTGGTTATTGTTGAACGTGTTAATTTGAATAATAGTGATTACTCTCTCCCCCCTCTCTCCAATTAATTTTAAATTTTGGTTTAATGTTAATTTTGCGCCGAATATTGCGAGGGAAATTTATATAAAATAGGAAAGTTGGAGAAGTACGTGTTTCGTGTCTTTCTTTTGCAGATCGATCCTACAGATATTTTGCGGATGAATCGTTGCTACGATTCCGCGAAAAAGAAAGAGTTAATTCTTTCGTTAGATATATAAAGGAAGAATGTTGATACGAAACTGGAACAATAAAATCAAATATCGTCTTTCAACTCGAAGAGTATTGAAAGTTACTTAAAGTAATAAAGGAAAAACTGCCTAATGGAAATCAAAATTACTCAAGGAACTGATAATAAACGTATAAGAGGATATTATTGATGGAATAATCAATTTTTCTAACGTTTCGAGAAATTTACACCAGCTGATCGATATTTGAATCTCAATTATCAGTAGAAGATACAATATTGTAAGAAAAATTTAAGCGTTTATAAACTTCGAATCGCGAATAAAGATTTTTGGAATAATATTCGCGAAAATAATTCAATAAATATAAATTACCAATAAGAGTTATTTATCGAACAAGGAGACGTGAAGAGGAAAACCATATTTCTTTCCCGATACAATTTCGTCGACGAGACGACAAGAAAACTATGAAGTGAAAGCCAACAGAATAGAATCGACGAAGATTTGCGAAACGAAAAACGGCGATCACGTCAAAGGGGCGCAATAAAAGAGATTATATTCGCAATTGCGCGTTCCCTTTTTCTTCCCCTCTTGGAAAAAAATGAGAAATGCGAGAGCGGTGTTCAAAGACCTTCTGCCTGGACAAACGTTTCAAATTTTCACGTAATATTATTCGACGAGTCCGCGATTTATTAACGAAGCCCCTAGGAGAGAAACGAGCGAGAACGATCCGAATAAAGAAAATGTAAAAAAAAGAAAAGAAAAAAGTAGATCGTGCGTAACAAGCTCGTTCGTTGATTTTTCGAGCCGTTCAAAGAAGGGAGAAAGAAAAAAAAAATCACTCAATCAGCACAGATAAATTTTTGGACTAAAAAATTTCGACGAAAATCTAATAATCGTATCAAAAAGAAAAGAAAAGAAAAGAAACAAATATTGGTACAAAATCGAAATAAAGAAACATTTATGATCTGATCTTCTCGCGAGATTCGTTTCCGCGAGATCGAGAAGAAACAAGGGGAGAGAGAAATTCGATAAGAATCACGGAAAAGGAGGTAGAACGACATTCAATATCGACGTTTACATGCCTCGAGTGGACCTGGAGGAATTTACGAGGCGTAAAAACGCGATCCGTGACGATTGCGTTGAAGCGAGAATCTAGATTTCCAACAGAGAGTTGAACGATAAAATCGTCACGGTGTGCGGATTGGGGCGAATTCTCGGCTACATCGGCGGAAGACCGTCGGTGGGGGCCGCCAGCATGTCGCAGTCTGGTTCAGGAGGGGTGAACGATAGCCACCAGGAGCAGAACCAGGTCGGACAAACGATGGAGAACCAGCAGACGTCGTGTCAGAACGGTCGGGCCGAGCCGCCTGCCGATAATGCCAAACAAGATTTGTCAAATGGCTTCGAAAATCGTACCATAGAGTATGACAGATTCTCTCAAGACAGGGCACAGCAGACCAAGTCGATCGGCCAGACTCAGAGCCAAGAGCAACAGCAGCAGCAGCAGCAACAACAACAGCAGCAGCAGCAACAGCAAACTCAACAGACCGGTCAATACCCGACTGGAAGGAAGCAAGCTGTGGTCGGTGTTCCCGAAGACAGACATCCACCGACTGGACAACTTCCTCCTCAACAGTACGGTCAAGAAAAGTCTACGGCACCGGAGAGAACGCAGAACGTGTCTCAAACTAGCACTCAAACCCTTCCTGTTCAAGCTCAACCCCAGTTCGTGCCCGATTACGATCAGACCCAGTACACACAGATACGAAGCCAGTTCGAGGTGAGACCGCAGATGTATCCTCAACAAGCGCAATACGCGGAGCGTGCCGGTTACGTGACCCGAGACGTGACGTACAGGGATCCCACGTTGTACCAAGGAGGCGCGGCGAATCCCATGTTCACCGGTCAAGGTCAGTACGTAACGG
>NW_006263560.1:76064-79913 GCF_000469605.1 Apis dorsata | reverse complement strand
AACACGGGTCGCAAATACCCCCTCAATCCGCCAGTCCTCAGCCGCCGTACTTCTCAGGCGTGGTGGTGCCTCAACCGACTGGCTACGCCCAATACGGTACCCAGCCCCAATACCCTTACACCCAATATCCCCAGACAATGATGAACGCGGTACCGTACACACCCCACGCGGGAATTTACCCGGGTCAACAGTTCGGCCAACAATCGCCCAATCCTCAGAGATTCTCGCAGGAGTTGGGCCAATACCAGACCCAACCGATCATCCAACCGATCGCCCAGAACGTGACCCACGGTCTCGCGATGGCAACTGGCGAGCGACCGAGTCGTGGGCCGAAACCCATGGTTCCCCCCCGAGGCAACTCGAAGATCACGCACGACACCGGGCACAGAAAATCGGCGAGCGTCGACGTGGCCGGGATGCAGAAGCCTAAATACGATCCCGGTCAAAATCCTGTCCCGCAGGAGCAGCAGATCCATCGGAGCGACGGGGCGATAATCGTCCAGGGTGCACAGATAGTGGCCGACGCCCAAGACAGGAGGTATCTGGCGGCCATCAATCAAAATCCGCGGACACGACAGGACGGGTTGTACGTGGATACGAACGAGGATCAGCCGCCACCTGGGCGGGAAAAAATGTGCGAGGCCGTGGCGGCCGACTGCGGCCTGTACGTGGCCAGGCCTGAACATAGAAAGTCTATTTCCGTGGACGTTACATCGAGTTTCCAGCGGCGGAACGACACGATCACCTTCACGTTCCCCGGTGACGGGAATCAGGAAATATTGATGGCGGGCAGGAAGGGCGGAAGCATGGTGGATCCGAAACGGGTCGAAGCCAATCAAGTGTATCCGCCTGATCAAAGGCGATTGGACACGAGCTTGAGAGTATCTCCGATGGCTTTTGATACGAGACAAGAGAATAGGAAGAGCATAGGGGCGGACAGAAAGCCCGAATGGGGCAACGTGAGCCCTAATCAAAGAGTGGCGATGCCGCAAGAAAACAGGCGATCCGATTACTTCGACGAGCACAGGAGGTCGCCTATGACCATCGAAGGGAAAAGAATGGAGGACGTTAGAAGGTCTCCTATGCCGTTCATGCCGATCCGCGAGGGATCGGCGGATCGTGGCGGGCAGAAGAGTCCCTCGTTCGTCAATCAAAATTTCGAGAAGACGAGGCAGGAGTTGACGATATGGGCCGAGCAACGCCAACGGCAGGAGCACGAGAGGAGCATGATGCAGAATCAAATGATGTCGTCCACCAGCCCGCGTTCCCGTAATCAGNCGAGGAGAGGAGAGATCCGAGAGGGCAGATCCATCAGGCGGCGGACGATAGGAAGGAAGGGAGGATGAGCCAGTCGGCCTTTCAACCGATTCCCAACATCAGTCAGAGGACGATAATGGAGCAACGTCGCCATTTGCGTCACGTCAGCGCCGATCTGACGAAACACATGGAACTATCGAGGAAGGAGTTCGAGGAGCAGCCCATTAGCGGATCCGTGGCGAATCTGGGACCACCTCCTGCCAGCACGACCTCCTCTCAAAGGGCCAGTCCCAACATATGCCATCAGTATCCAGCCCTGAGCGAAGCCAAGTTAGATACCAAGACCGTTCTCACGGTGGTAACCGATTTCGGTGAAACAGGCTTGGGCAAACCGATCGATCAGGTGGATCACATAATTCACAGTCATCGCAAGAGTCACAATGTCTCTGGCAACCTATTGACCCACAGTAAGAGCCAGACGGACAATCTTCAAAGCCAATTGGATCCACAGAACGAAAAATCCGACACGCTGACGCCGCAGCAGCAACAACAACAGCAACAACAACAACAACAGCAACAACAATTGCAGAATCAACAGAGCCTGGATTTAATTTCAGAGAAACTGAGCCAATTCGAACGGCAACAGAGCGATCTGCAGGCGAAGCTTCAATGTCTTCAGAGTCAAAATCAAATCCTGGACAAAGTGGCGCAGTTTCAACACCAACAGAGCGACTTGCAGGCAAGGCTGCAAAGTCTGCAGGCGCAGAACCAATTGTGCGACAAATTGCAAAGATCGACCGATTTTCAACCGCACGGGATCGGGAACGAGATCCACCAGATTCAATCGAACTCGCTGCCCAACCACCAAGAACAATCGTCCGATAAGAGTTGCCTGACGCAGAGCCAGAATACGCCGCACAGCCATCATCAAACGTTATTGACCGCTTCCTATTCACAAAACTCTAATCATCAATCCTGCCAATCGTCTGTCTGCGAGAAGCTATCGCCCAGGCTGCAACACGATACCAGCGACCCGAATTCTATTCAGATACCGAACATGTCGCAGATGCCGTTGCCGTGTCTGCCGCAATTCGAGCGCACCGACGCGTCGCGCGCTTCGTTTTCGCAGTTCCATCGGCTTCAGTGCCAGATAGACGGCCACGAGGGCGTTTCGACCACCGCCGTCTCCTCCGCTTCCTTCACCGGCACTTTGAAGAAGGTGCCTCCGGAAAAACCACCGAGAACGTCGTTGATCGTTCAGTCGCCGGAATCGGAGGTAAGAACATCCACGATTCCAGGTTGATTTTCACGTTAAATATCAGTTTTCCGTTTTGCATGATGATGTGATGTAGATATGCGCCAATCGTATCGTTGAATTAGATTAGTTTTAATTTTACTTCGTGTGCTCTTTGTTAAAAGAAAAAAAAAAAGGTAAGCAACCAGTAGAATGGATACTATAATCTTTTCATAATTTTTAAAAATTTCTTTTCGATGCGTGTAGTAACTAGTTCAAAAAAGATTCATAAAAGTTTAATCTTATTCAATTTATTTCACGAGTACCTCTATAAGAAAGAAAAAAGAAGAACAAGATATCTTATTCGATAAGATAAGAGACACACACTCGAATGATCAAAGCGCATTATCCCTTTCTCAATAATACCTTGTAAAATTAAAATCCACGAGCAACGGTTGAACAATGCACGGAAAGGGAATTGCGCATCGGTCGGTGGAAAGGGGTGAAAATGGATACGGGGGGAGAGCGGTAGAGCGGTGACCTGGGCGGAAAGGGAGCAAGATAGAGATCTCCACTTGCAGTTTTTGCCATGGAACCCGAGTGGAATGAACTCGTTAGATATCAGACTCGATGTTGTCTTTGAAAACTTCGTTACCAGCCCTGTGTACCTTTCACTCTATACCCAAACCCGATCTTTTCGTCTAGACAACTTTGTTCGTGGTATAAAACTGGATGGATACCCTCGTCGACGATGACGATGCCACCCGTTAGATCGTGCACGTGTTTCGAATATGGAATCCTGGATTTCGCGACTGTATAACGCGCTCGTCTAAATATAATCCGTATTCGAGGGATTTATGTACTTTTTACGTTTTTTTAATATTTTGCTACTTTACGCGATGCAAATCTTTTTTTTTCAATCAAACCTTTTCGATTTATTATATTACAATGAATAATTTAACGAACAATAATTTAATTCATAATTCTTCTACATAATTGTTAATAATAAATGTTCGTTTCATTTTCTAGAATATATCAAGTAAAATAAATTTATGACAAATTATTATCGAATTAAACTTTCCTCGAATTACGAATCGTAATTAAAAATATCCCATCACCTCGAATAATATTAATTATCGTAATAATAAATTTATATTACAGATCCAGAATCGTGCGATCGATTATCCAAACGACGCAATAGATTTGAAAGTAAACACTCCTCGTGCGGGTTCCGAGGAAAAATATTCGGAAACAGATATAGACCGCGACTAATAGAAAATATTTTCAAACCTCCTTTCGACCGATACGTTCGTATTATTTTAACCATCGACGGCCGCTACCCTTTCGACACGGATATT
>NW_006263560.1:75554-75902 GCF_000469605.1 Apis dorsata | reverse complement strand
CCAATCTTTGCCGATACTTTGCATAAAAGACGGGGAAAGGGGGGCCCCGTTGTAGAGGCGGGCAAGGCAAATAACCGGCTCCTCTCTCTACGTTGAAAACGTAGACGAAGCTCCGCCGGCGTCGTACCGTTAAAATTGGGTTAGCGCTGCGAGTCGCGCGCGTATGAAAAGCTTCTGAGTTTACTTTCCCAGAAGAGCAAACATCGCCCCTCTCCCTTCCCCCTATCCGCCTCTATCATCCCCTTTGCAGCACGGTGGACAATGGAGAAGTAAAGAGAATTCGCATTCCCGACCGGCGTGCGTTACCTAACCTGTCCAACGGGAAGGGAAGGGTGGAAGAATGGAGGG